>NW_025920218.1:198749-424498 GCF_902686445.1 Sciurus carolinensis | reverse complement strand
AATTTTCCCTGAGTTTGAGCACAGTGGGGAGAAAGAAGACAAAAATAGAAAGGGACCTACATCATGAAAACAGCTGGAGAGAAGCTCTGCTGGGAAGCTGCAATTGTTTCAGGAGTGAGGAAGCTGGACAGTGCACATGGAGTGGTCTCCTCAGTAGAGGCAAGCTGAGGTTCACTCTCCATGATTGACATCCATTTTTGGTGGCTGTGGCAAATTGCACAAAGGGTCCTAGTTGGATCACATGTGTGCAGCCTTCACTTCCAACTTGCATTGCCACTGCCCTGTGCTCTTCCTGTCCTGCCCTCTTCTTCTGTCTTGGGCACCAGTCAGTGAATTCAAAACCCTGGAGATTCTACTCAAAGCCATTCTTGAAGGACACCCCTGCCACACACACTTCTCCTCTCTGTGCTCTGTGCAAGAAGAGACCAGGTCTGGCACAGTCTTTTAGGTTCACTCAGAACCTAAAGGTTTGACTTACCCAGGGTGAAGTATTGATGAATTAACTGGTTTAATTCATGTTTAAGTCATGGTACTCTCTGTCAACTCTGGCTCCATGAAAACCAACCTAGAGCAGTTAGACTGATCTGCTCCCACAGAGCCCTGTGCCCTGAGGAGTTTCTGACTCTCTTTAAGTCTCACTTTTTTTCTCTGTGGCATAGGTAGAAAGTCCTCCAGTATTTTATGAGATATGGGGGAAAATAATTTAATATTTATGAGTCACCAGACCTCTGTAGTTACTGTATAGTTATAGCACATCTTCAGTTTTAAAGTAATGTTTCAGGTGTTCAACAGCATCATGGGACTTCTGGACTCCAGGCTTCACAATGTAGGTTTCTATGATGTCAAAATAAACTAACCAAGTGACCCATAGTGTTCATATATTTGGTAAAATATTATTTAACTGAAATGGCTGTATGTGTATGATCTAAATTCAAATTTAAGAGACAGATACCTTGGGAGATGATAACTTCTAATATTATATAAATCAGTTGCTTCCCATTTTTTGTATTAAAACTTACAAATTAATTATTGCATTTATTCACTTCATCAGGTTAGTAAGTTGTGTGTTAATAATCCATAGATTTCTGCAGAAAAAATGTAAGATAAAAGTCCCTGATCCTAAACATTACTTCCCCCTTGGCAGTTTTTTTTGCTGCTGATTTCTGAATTGCTCCTCACAGCTGAGAGCTCTGTGGTTTACATTTCAGCAGAGGGTCATTGCCTTGAAATACTAAGTGCCTGATAAATATGTTAAGCATCAAATTTTACAGAGTGCAAACATTCAAGAATGGTGCACATTAGGTGAGGTCATCGTGGTGGTCTCCCTATAGGCAGACCATGTGCTGTTGATATGTGGGTTTGACTTTGCAGTGTGAGGACCAGAGCCTGGTGCAGTGGGAGGCCAGGGCCACTCTCTGCCTCACCCTCCACTATACCCTAATCAACAGAATGGCTCCTCTCCAGGCTAGGACTGTGCTTGAAAGAGAGAGATGAATGTCCTTAAACAAAAGGAGGTGGACTTGCTGCATCACAACCTTAAGTTAGCAAGGCAAGGTCATGTCCTGTCCTTGAGTGGATGATGCTGTGGTGGGGTGTGACACCTGCTCAGGCTGTTCTTCCAAGCTTCATGAGCTCAGAACCACAATCCTTGATCTGTCAAAGCGTTACATTGTGATGCCACCAGGCATTTTCCAGTCTTGTTTCTACTCTTTTATGCAACCTGCAGCACTGTAGAGTGGGGCACTCTCCCTGTATGCTGACTTTGCCCTCTTGTAATTGTTCAGTGGCAGCCACTTCCCCTGACTTCTATTTGCCCTCATTCTCCTGGTCTTTGTAATCTCCATAGCCAGCAATAGCACCATGAGCCTACTCATCTGCATAAACTCCCCCATTCCACACCCCCATGTAGTTCCTGCTCAGTCAGATCTCCCTCATGAACTTCCTGTACACCTCCACCATTGTGCCCAAGATGCTGCTGGACCAGGCAAAGAACCAGAGGGCCATCTCCTTTGCAGGGTGCACCACTTCCCAACACTTCCTCTACCTGACCTTAGCAGGGGAAGAGTTCTTCCTCCCAGGACTCTTGTCCTATGACCAGTTTGTAGCCATCTGTAACCCTCGCACTACCCTGTCCTGATGAACCACAGTGTCTGCCTGCTTTCCTGGTGGAAGCCTGCCTGGGAGGGTCTGCAGATGGTTTCCTGCTCATCCCAGTCACCATGAAGTTCCCCTTCTGCACCTCTTGGGAAATAGACCTTTATTTCTGTGAGGTCCCTGCCCTCCTGAAGCTCTCCTGCAGGGACAAATCAGCCTAAGAGACAGCCATGTATGTTTGCTGCATCCTGATGCTCCTCATCCCCTTCTCCGTAATCTCGGCCTCATACACCAGGATTCTCATTGCCGTTTACAGGATGAGTGAAGTGGAGGGGTGATGCAAAGCAGTGGCCACCTGCTCCTCTCACATGGTGGTGTTCAGCCTCTTCTATGGGGCTACCAATTACATGGACGTGCTGCCCGACTCTTTCCACAACACTGAGCAGGACAAAGCTGTGCCCAACTTCTACACTATCCTCATGTCCATGCTCAACCCACTCATCTACAGTCTCAGGAACAAGGATGTCACAGGAGCCCTGCAGAGGGCTCTAGGGAAGTGTTTGTCCTCGGGAAAGGTAACCACTTTATAAAGAAATTGCATTTGCTGTTAACCCTAACCCTCACCAGTGCCTGGGGTTCCCTGTTGACTGGGATGCTTTCTTAGGCCTGGAGACTTCTGGTTTCTATAGGTGTGATGAAGTTTTCAGATTAGAGTTTTGGGAAGTCCTTTGTTTCCTAAAATTTGACCCAGAAGGGGGTTTTCAAGGGCTCTACTTGCAGAGAACTTTCATTAATTTGAAACTCAAATTTGCAGACTTTGTCTTTCCTCAAAGGGTCCTCACTGCCTATTACTGAATGAGAATAGGTAGTGAGAGCTAGACAGCAAGGGTTTTATAGTAGTGTTTTTATTTTTCAGTTAAAATTAAGTCAAAGTTTACTTTTTTGATTTCTTCTTTCCTATTTCTTGATTATCCTCTTTATCAATGAGATCAATCCATCTTTAAAAGATTCTAGAACTTGGATCTGTCCCTGTTCTCTCTGTATTATTTTGGGAATTCCAAGGCCAAAATATTCAGATGTGGTGTCAAAACAGTAATATTAATGAGTGACCTGTCACAAACAACAACAAAAAAAGACTGTTTTAAAGGTAGTTGAAAGTATCTGATTCAAATGGTTTGTAATTTTGACAAGTCATGCTGATTTGAGGTCCTCTCTGCAGGAATGCCATCCACATTTCAGCGACAGCAATTTTCACTTCCCCTCTGATGCAGATACCATGAGAGTTTGGGATGCTAGCACTGCTGGAGAATTGTAGTTTTCTCTACCTTTGATTCTGACTTGAAACCAATTTGTCAGTTAGCCAGCATTAGAGACACCCAGTTCTTCAGAGACAAGGAAGAGCACCTCCCTGGGGAAAATTAACCCGAAAACAGCTACAGGCACATGGAGTTTTCTGCAAAAAATCCAGCCTCTCCTTTCCTTCTGAGAGCAGACAGAGAAGTTAAGTCTTACTTACCTCTTGCCTGCACCATTGCAGTGGCTTCCTAACTGTTCCCTCTACCACTTTCCAGTTGTATGCTTGTCTCACAGTGAGCTCCTTAATGCATGCCAGGTCCCCTGTCACTTTCTTATTTGAAAACCTAGCAAGTCTCCCTACAGATCACATAACCACTGGAAGGACTGTGAGATTAAATCTGTGCAATGTGACCAGAATGCAGTTAGTGCTTAATAAAGGTTACTACTGATGACTCTTGTTCTAATGCTAAAGCCTGAGATATGATGACAAGACACATTTGCTTGCTGTGTTCTTTTAGTACTTGGGGTAGTTGTTCTTTTGGTGTTGAGGTTAAATGCAAAGCCTTGCACATGCTAAGCATGCACTGTACCACTGAGCTACACCCACCTCCACCCCTGGTGTATGTTTTATTCTTGCCCCTCTGTTAATTAAAAAAAAAAAGCAAATATTTTCCTTTTGGTGGTGCTCCTTGGAGAACTATGGATTTTAAAATTCCTCACCTCAGAAATCAGAGCACATAAGCACTATCAAATGTGATTGAAAGGATAAGGTGACTTATATAGAGATGACAGTCTTGGATATGAATAGTATAGCAGAAAAAAAGAATTTTAATGTGTGATTTGTGACATTATTTTTGACATGTATTAATTTATAAAATCTCTAGTACAATTCCCAGAGTCTTACTACAATACCCAAGTGGTGATGATTAAAGGTTAAATTTACAATAGAGAATTATTTTAAAATTTAGAAAACAAGGTTAGAACTATCTTTTCAAACAGCTTAGTGAAAAATAATTACATCTCATTTTACTCTGTCAGAAAGTCCAATGTCTCCTCTTACTTTTCATTTTCATTTCTTTTTTTGTGGTGCTGGAGATCAAAACAAGGGCTTCACAGGTGTGCTAGACAATTGCTCTACCACTGAGCTACACCCCAGTCCAATGTGTATTTGTAAAAGCAAATAGTATTATTGAAAAATTATAACTAAATGGTATGGGGGAGTCACAGAGGCTCTTCTTTCTTGACTGATTTTTATCCAAATGTTCTTTCATATTAAATGTGGTGGCTCCCACCACTTCAGAGTTACTCAGACTGCTTGTCAGGAAAGTCTTAGCATTAGCCTTGACATTCAGCCAGAGTCAATATGTATGAAGAGATGATTCTAAACTAAGCCAAAGAGCAGAGTTCTGGCACAGTGAATATTTCAATGACAGGATCACTCATCCATAGAGACAGAGGAAGGGACAGCCTGCCTCGGGAACACTGAATGAACTCACCAATCAAGACAGATACATCATCTTATTGTAGTCCTTGGATGGAATGCCTCAGTAATTTGAATGCACTCTTTAGAAACTGCAATTCATCTCTTAACATGCAATGGGTTTTGGAGCTACAGGTAGCTGCAGGGATAAAGGAAAGGTGAATTCCTGGAGGCAAGTCACAATGACAGGAGGAGTCCAATGCAATTCACAAGGTCATTCCAAATTTAACCCTGCCACTTTCCTGTGAGTTATTTTATGATTTAAAAACTATTGTGAACTGGCACTGTGGCTTAGAGGTAGAGCACTCACCTATTATGTGTGAGACACTGGTTTTAATTCTCAGCACCACATAAAAAAATTAAAGATATTGTGTCCATCTACAGTTAAAATATATTTTTAAAATATTGTATGTTTACCTAGGTTTATTTGCAAAGGAAAATTTATGTCATTATAATAAATGGAAAGTTAGCAACAACAACATCAGACAATGATAACAGAAAAAAAGTAGATTCAATAAAAACAAAATGACAGTATCAAATTCCAATCCTGGAAGCATCACTGGGTTTCACAGGGTGAAAGAGATGGAAAAGATGACAGACCCAAACTAAGGCTCACTGATGAATCCCAAGGACTGAAAGATAACTGGGGAGGGGATCTCTTCTCATGCTACAGGTGAGCACTGCCCATACCTTGTGAGGGGATCTCCTCCCCTCCATCACCTGCCATGTCCATTATCAATTGCTGCATCTCACTCTTGGGGAAAGCTGCATCCTCCAACCACCTCTGCTCATGACAGGGGGCTGAAGACACCTAGGACCAGAAGACGTGATTTTGAATCTCAGCTCTGACCAATTTATACTTGTGGTCATGGGGAAGTTACTGCATTTGTCTTTCATTTTTCATGATAGGATATGTAATATTTAAATGATCCAACAGGAATGCTTTCTATGTTAAAACTAATGAGTAAACATCAGTGAAAAGAACATGTAGAGTTAGTGCACATAGACACAGAATTGTCATTATAGTAGCATAACATGTACATTCATGGAAATGCACAGAGAATTAGTCATAAATATTTTCATCCTTCCTAGATTATAAGCTACAAAAGGGGAGGAGCTTGACCTCTTTGAACATAGCACCCTTAGCACCTGGCATTGACCTGATTATATGGGGAACAACTGTCACTATTATTGTAAGATATATATATATATATATATATATATATATATATATATATATATTAATATATAAGTATATTTAATGTATAAATCAAAAGATTCATACATCATAAATGCATTTAAATTCAATATTTTTGATCCTGCTTCTGAAAAAAATTTAAAAATTATGTACTCATATCTACTTTTGAATAAATTACCATCAAGTTTGAGCCACCAATACTAGAAAGGCACTTTTTAGAGGGGTGACAATGTACTCATAATTTTAAAAATTCCTCCAGTGTTCTATAGTATAGGTTTTTTCTTTCCCTTCAGAATCACAATTTGTTGAAAGGATTACAATTAGTTTAAGTGAACCAAGGTCAGATGTTAAAAGGGAGTAGCCAATGTTGTATTTAGAATTTGCTGCTGTTTTTTAAAAAGTAAAGAGTTGGCCCTAATTCGTTTCTAGATATTAGATTAAAATATTAGGGCACAGTGTTCAATTTTTTATTTAACTACAAGTTTGAGATTAAACTAAAACTATGATGCTTCATATTTTTAAAAGTACCATCTTAGAACATTTAATAAAAACAATAGGCAACATTAATAATAGCACAAGTACAGCTGACTTGCTGTGTTCCAAATACAGTGATAAGTGCTTTACCTAAAATTTCTCCAAGAGATCATCTTCACTAATATGAATCCTTCACTCTCTCTTTATAGCTTAAGTTCATGAAAAGAGACCCCAGTATATTTTAAAATTAATGTTAATGAATAGCTATTAGTACCAGTGAGTTAAGACATCGTGTTGTAACTAACAACTCTAAAAAATTTAAATTACGCCAAATGATAACTTTAAAATTTTAAGTAAATACAGATTAATAGGAAGTTGTGAAGACAATATGGAGAGGTCTCATGTATTTCTCACCAAAGGACAATATAAAAACCAGGAAATTGAAACTGGCACAACCTCTGTGTAACTCTATGTTGTTTTATGTCATGTTTGTATAACTGCCACCCCAAGCAAATACATTGTCCATTACCACAAAGAAATTCCTTGTGAAATCTCTTCATCACTCTTAATTCCCAGCATCCACAAGTCTGCTCTTCATCTCTATAATTTCTATAACATTTCTAGACTGTTCTCTAGATGGAATCATGAAGTATTTGCCTTTTTCCCACAGGACAGTGACCTTTAAATCTATCCAAGTTATTGTATGTATCAATAGTTCATTCCTTTTCATGACTAAGTAAATATACCATGGTTGGATATATACCAGTTTGTTTACCCATTTACACACTGAAGAACAATTGAACTGTTTCTACATTTTGACTATTACAAGAACATTATTACAGATATTAATTTATAAGGCTTTGTGGAGATGGAAATTTTCATTTCTCTGGGATAAATGCCCAGAGGTGATTCTGCAGGGTAACATGGTAAATCTGTTTAATTTTTTAAAACTGCCAAACTGTTTTCCAGACTGACTGTACCATTTTACATTTTCACCATCAGTTTTTGACAGATGCAGTTTCTCCTTATCCTCATCAGCATTTGGTATTGACCCTATTTTTCATTTTAGCTATTCTGATATGTGTGCGATGATACCTCATTAATTTGTGTTCTTACAATGGTGTATCATGTTGATGATCTTCTCCTGTTTTTATTTTCCACCCATGCAGCCTCTGTGGTGAATCATCTTTCATGTCTTTGCCTTTTTATAATTGGATTGATATTTTTCATAAAGTTTTGTGAGTTCTTTTTATTGTCAGGATACAAGTCCTTTGTTAGATGTGTAGGTTACCATTTTTTCCCCTACATGCAGTTTTGTTTTTTTCATTATTTTAATGGTATCCTTCACAGAGCAAAAGCTTTACATTTTGATGAAGTCCAATTTCCTGATTTTTTTCCTTTTATGGTGTGCTTTGGTGTGGTGTCTAAGATTCCCCAAGCCTTAGATCCCAAAACAATAATTTTTATTTGGTTAAAAACACTACAAAAATCTGTAAAGTCTGATGATTAGATCTAAATTTAATAGTAATTAACATTGAACACTCAATATTGAATCAATAATGACAGTGACTGTATCAATACTTAGTATGTTAGGCAAACCTTCCCTAAACACATCTGTGAACATCACTCAGACAGACTCTCCTAGATGACCCTTATTGTGCCTTTCTTTCCCTACTCCCCCTCTAACTGAATGATTAGTACCTGACACCCATTTCCCAGGTTTCTGAATGCTTCCTGCATCTCTTGAGAAAGAATGGAGTTGCTGAAAAGGCTAAGGCCAATGTCATCGCTGATTCTCAATTTATTATTCAGCCAAGCTTCCTGGACAGCCCAAAGTAGTGTCAGCCTTGCTGCTCAGCTACTCTCTCATCACAGACACTTACTGCTTAAGAATCACTGGCTGGTGCCATCATGAGAACATTTTCCAGGATATATGATCTTAGAAAAGAGGGATTTTGCAACCCTGCTAAAGAGTTTATCAAGTCAAGCACACTTTCAAAGAGGCAGTTAAAAAACCACTTCATAAAAGAAATAAATGCCATGGTTTATGTCCACAGGTGCATCTCTGGTGGAAAAACAGGTCAAGAAGCAAAGTAAATACTTCAACAGGAGAGTTTGGGGATGATGGGGTTATGCAGATTAATATATTGGCACCAGTGGTGAGCCCCTTCTAGGTCCTGCACCCACACATGCGAGGGTTAGATTCTGAATTCACAAGGATGCTGTGTGTCATGACCATTTCTTATTTTCAGCAGCTGGATGACATTTTTTATGTCCCCAAGAACTTTGAACAAACTGCTAAGTAATTACATTCTGACCAAAATGTATAATGCCACCAGGTCTTTCATTTATTTATTTATTTTTTATTTTGCCTCTGCTCTCACTGACAATGGGAGCAATCCCTCAATCAGAAGTGAAGTGTGGGCTTGGGTTGCAGCTCAGTGGTAGAGCACTTGCCTAACACGTGTGAGGCACTGGGTTTGATCCTCAGCACCACATAAAAATAAACAAAATAAAGGCAGTGTGTCCAATTACAATTAAAAATATCTAAAAAGAAGTGAAGGGTGAGGTTTAATGACTTTATGTATAATTTAGTTTTCTGCATTATACTTCTTCGCTTTTTGTTTTGTATGAGTTTAGGAAAGTACAGCAGTTTGTCAGGTCTATGAAGACATCAAATATTTACACCTGTTTCAGCTCTCCCTTTTTCCCTACAACTTCTTTCATTAGAACTGTGCACTCAAGTTAAGTTAGCTGTTGTAAAATATTATAAAAGTTCATCATGGGAGGCAGCAGAGGCTATTGTAGTTTGCACTGCTTCCCAAATTAAAACTTTTAGGAAACCTTGGTTGTTGCACACATGTTGTCTTTATAAAGAAGTCAGGCAGCTCTTTTTTCATTATATCCACTTGAGATTCATTTAGGCAGTTTCTTAGATTAGTGGAGTATGTACTGAAGAAACAGCTTTTGGGGTTTACCAAAACAAGCTAAAGAAACTCTGTGCCACGCATTCAGAATGCTGAAATGAAGAAAAATTATATCCCAAAAAACCAAAATTCCATTTTGTAGATGTGCTGATATCCATACCCATTTCCATATCCATGTCCCTCCATCCTACTTCTCCCTCAACTCACCTGGATTTAAGAGCATAATGATGTATTGATTTTTCCATTAAATCATTGTTATTGAAGTCTTTCAAAGTACTTAACTGTGCTATAAACAAGAAATATCTTTTAGTGTTCTGCCAGAGTAAGCACCAAAAAATATTTTTAAAGGGTGACTTTTTTATTAGCATTCCTATAACAATCAGTGAAATATTTCACTATGAAAAGAGGACTCTAAACACAAAAATATACACATGCACAAAAGCTAACAAGCTTTAAAGAATCTTGACCACTTTAAACTTTGCCTTTACCCTCGAAGATGTTAGTTTGATTCTTAAAGTTTGTACAATTGGGAGACTGACTTAAAGAAATATTTTCATCTACATATTAAGCACTGGCAAGAAATTGCAGCATCTCATCTCCACTATACCTTGACCTGAGCACATATGCCCTGCTTAATGTAAACAAAGTATTACAATGGTTTAAGTGCAATATGACTTTTCTTTGATTCACAATGCCAAAGGAAAAATATGCATAGATCTTGCATGGCCTTCCTCTACAATACCTCTTCAGTACCAAACAGAGCAAATCTATGCTGAAGTCTGAGAGTCAATGCTTTCAAATAAAGTGAAAGTCATACAAATGAAACAAACTCAACTAGGTCACTGAACATGATAAACATTCTCATAATAACATCCTACAGTCAATTTTTTAATTCCCAACATTTTTACCATTTCTTTATATTTGGGGAAAATTAAGAATAAAAATGATTATTTCTTGACAAATCTCTAAACATTATGTTTCCTATTCCTGTTACTCACAATTAGGAGTAAAATGTCATGCTTCCTCCTGCTATCTGACATACCTAGATGCCTGGCTCTTACCATTTCTCTGTTTCCTCTACCCCTACAGGTTTATAAGCCCAAAGTACAAGGGAGATGGGGAGAAAGAGTCTACTTCCAGGCTGTACCCAAAGTATGGCATTAGCCTTAGAGCTAGCTGTTCTGAGTTTAAGTTCCATCATCCCTCACAGGTTGGAGACATGGAAACCTAACTCTCTAAGCCTCAGTTTCCTCAGGTACATAGCGAGTGGGGCTGTAGTGAGTCTTCAAAGAGAAAATACATGGATTAGCTTAACACAGTGCCTGGATCATGCCTGATGCTCAACAATGCTAGTTACTATGATGATAAATATGTTGGCTATCCTCACCAGCACTATGAAAAAATCTACTACATTGTATAAACATTTTTAAAATGAAGAGATTTTAACTGGCTGTTAAATTTCTGCATAACTGGCTTGTATTAACATATCACAAGAAGGTTCTACAAGGAGCTCCCTGTCCAAAATGGTCAACTGCCAATGCCTACTGATGTTAAGCACAGGAATAGACACTGTGAATTCCACACCAAAGGGTAAAAGTTCTTCTACTAGGAAAATATGCAGCCAATTCATAATACTCAAGAGATAGATAGCAAATGTTACAGAGAAGTACATAAACAGAGGCTAGATCCAACCACAATTGCTCTGATTTGCTGCGATCATTTGGAGAAAGAGGACATCATGGAGGGGCTGAAGGATTGCATGGTCAAGGCTTCAATGAGTAGGAAAGACTTGAGCTGGTCCTAGGAGAATTGAGGAGAAGAGCTAGGAAAGATGAAAGAGAAAAGAAATGGGCTCCATGCAGAGGCAGGGGATTCCAGCAACAAAGACAGGGGCATGGAATGAGGGAAAGGAAGGAGATGTCTGACCTAAGTGAGAGATTGTTCATCACAGAACAAGGAGATCCAAGGAGAAGTGGGACAGAGCTCACCAATCAGGGGCCATAAACACCCAGTACTCTAGGCATTGTGGGCTCCTAAGCACAGGGAAGTGAATACTATCTCAATGAGACTCCCAAATGGTCATGGTACAATAATGGAATCAATCAGATGTTGGTGCAATTTCTCTGGAGGTGATTTTAAAATGAAGGGACCAGTTCTGGACCTCAGCAAAAAGATCTATGTTTATCTTTATGCATACACACAGATGTGCTCACATAATGTCATTGTCATGATGGCCCCGTTAAATGCACATCAATTCCCTTTCATAGATAAGGAATTGGAGGTTTGGAGATGTAAACAAGAAGGGAAAGGGAAACCAAAGGCAACCATAGTGGAGTGTACCTTGGGCAGCAGAAGGAGCTCTCCTGGAAATGTCTTGAGATGTTCAGACTTTCTGATCTTATTCATGCCTCAGTTGCACAATAGAATAATTCCTTTACTTGTCTGCCAAGCTCTGCACAAAGGAGAGGTTCTTGGAACCACTGAAGTGTTTACATGTTCATTACTATCCTCCTCATAAATCAAGTAGACATAAGTGAAAGAGGGATGCTTTGATTTTTTATTACATATTTAATCAACATTTTTAAATGTAGTGCTAATTTTTATGCACTTTATTACTACACCTCCCAATTGCCAAATGCAGAAGAAACACATTTCGCACCATGATTGGAGGTTAAAAGGAGGATCACACATGTCCCATAAATTAAGTGACACTCCCCTAGTGATCCTGCATCCTGTGATGCTAGAATGGCATCCAATGTCAATCAAAATCCCTCCTTGATTAATTATGTTATGAAGAACTTGCATAACATAATAGTTCTTGACAATGATATTGGAGGAACATTCCCCGGGAACAGAAAACTCTTGACTCTCACCCGCCCTCATTCAAAGTTCTTCAGCTTTGCTTAACAGGGTTCTGGTACTTATAATAGTGCCTGTGTTATGTCTCTAAAGCTCTGAATATCTGATAGTACTTTTGAGAGCCCTTGATGGAAAAGAGGTTTGAGGTCTAATTATTTAACAAATGCTTAGGAGGATGTCAGTCTGAAAAATGGTCTTCCAAGAGCAACACCTGCACAACTCAGGCACTAATTAAATCATTCTGACATAATGGCCAGTTCACAAGAATCATGACAGATACTACTCAAGCAATTTGGGAGGGAAAACTATTGGAAAGAGTCACATGGGAAAAGCACTGAAAAAATCAATCATTTATTTTATGGGAACACTGAAGTCAAATATAGACTTTAAAAAAAAAAAAACACTAAAGTTACCAGACCAATGCAGTAGTCATAGCTAAAACTCAAACACATAAATATAAAAGTTTTTATTTTAGAATATATCCACTTCCATGTTCAGAGCGGCCTACCCAGAACACTTTAAAATGGTTAGGAGGTCAATAATATTTTGAGATCTGTGCCAACCTATAAACAAGAAACCCACCATGGAAATAAAACGTCAAAATCCTAAACAAAGTAAAAACCACCAAAACTCCATGAAATATTTACTTTCCACCAACAAAGGATGAAAAAGCATGGAAAGGAATAATTCCAGTTAGTCAGTTGTAACTACAGGCATAAGCACCAAACCCACTCATTGCTCTTGAGTACAGTGACAATGGTTTTGAGCATATGGGAGCAGGTCAGCTGCCATTCTTTGCAGAAGAGGTGCAGGATGGAGATGAAAACATTATTATACTGCCTCTTCCAGCCTGCACTGCCATTTGAAGGAAAAATGAGCAAATTCTATGGTAATTTTTGGCAAAGAACTGTTCCATTAGCTTCTGATTATGTGTCCAGCTTCATTGTCTCTTCCTTTCTGCTCATGTTGCTTCTAAATATTGGCTATCTGGAATTGCAAATGTAACTATTTTTTTGTGGTGCTGGGAATTGAACCCAGGGCCTTGTGCATGCTAGGTAAGCACTCTACCAACTGAGCTATATTGCCAGCCACATAAATGTAACTCTTAAAAGATTCATATACCAAGGATTCCTACTGTACCTGATGAATTCCCCCAACCTCTGATGACTAGGAGGATGTTTCCACAGAGAAGATCTTGTTTATAAGTTAGAGGTTTAAGACAAAGTTCTGAAGGTTCTGTAATGGAAGGAGGAGAAGGAAGAGCAGCTGCATAGGGAGGTGCACAGGCCTGGCTGTAGTCCAGGCTGTAGGGCAGTGGTAAAAGAGGAAAAGAGGAGGCAACAGAGCAGAGGGAGTGGAATTTAGACCCCTGTCTTTCAGAACCACTGTAATTCATAGAGAACAACCTAGCTGGCCAGAGGCTCACAAAAATGATCGAATTCTAGAGAGATCCATGTAATACAGGGAAATCAAACAGATGTCCACCCCATTTTATATGTACATGGGTCAAGTAGCCAAACTGGAAGATGAACACAGACAAAGGGGTCTGCCATCAGATGAGGAAATACAGCAACCACTACTGCTAGAAAGTATCTCTGATAATGGTAGCAACAGGTGATGGTGGCTGTGTGTGACTACAGTTATTAGTAACCAACAGCACAAGGCAGAAAGGACCATGTTCAAGAGAAACAAGGCCACCAATGGTATTGGCCTGCACTCTTGGAGCTGTGTGGAAACCAGGAAGAAGAAAAGATTTTAGGATGTAAGAAAGACACAATTTCTGATGGTTTCCTAAGTACTTCTATGAGAGAGAATGAGAGGTATGGTGTGGGGATAGAGACCAAGATTTTTTGACCTTTCAAAACTTAGTATTAAATTGAATTAATTCTAGATTTTTAAACTCAATTGTGTGTGTTAACATTTCTATAGTGACTAGTAAAAGAAAATAGAGTACATAATCTCCAAATCAGTAGAGAGACAAACAGAATGAGAGAAACAAAACTCAGCCAGTAACTAGGTTAGGTGGAAGGAGAAGTATAATAAAATACAGAGCAGACACAACATATAATAGGGTGATGGAAATGTATTCAAATATATGAGGGATCACCACAAACTGTACTGTAAGACTCCACTGAAATACCAGTCCAGCTACAGTAGTGCCCCCACCACCTCTTTACTGTGGTTTTTCTTTCTGCAGTTTCAATTATCAGCAGTCATCTGGAGTCTGGAAACATTAAATGGAAAATTTCAGAAAGAGATCACACTCACCTAAATTTTATTACAGGCAATTGTTACAATTGTTATACTTCATTATGTCATTATTAATCCTTTACTGTATCTAATTTATAAAATAAATTCTATACATAAGTATGTATGTACAGAAAAAGTAGTTATGCATAGGGTTAGGTACTCTGTGGTTTCAGGCATCCCTTCCGGTTCTTGGAATAGCTACATAGATGAGGAGGAACAACTCTATACACTATGTATTAGAGAAACAAGTTATAGCTAGGTTGAAAAAAAAAATCCAGAGAAATAATGATTAGAAGGAAATTGGAACAGTTATATTGAAATTAGACAAAATATAAAAGAAAAACATTACAAAAGACAGTGTTATCACTATTCAATGACAAAAGATTCAATTCATTCAGAAGAAATGATTCTAAACTTGTATTTAACTAACAATTTAGATTCAAAATATATGACTTAAGATAGCTCTTTTGGTAACTGATAGATTAAACACACAAAAGTCAGTAAGTATACAGAAAATTTACACAATATAGGTAAGAAAACTGAGCATGTAAACAGTTCTAAATAGTGTCCATATATTTTAAAAATTTTCTATGATTATAATTCAATTAAGCCAGAAACAATAGACAAAAAGATAAAAAGTCCTTCCCATGTTTCTAAACCACCCATAAGTCAAAGGATAGACCACAAAAAAAATTTAATGACAATAGAAATACTGTTTATCTAAACTCTTTGGGTAACTGCTACTTACAGAAAAAATTGATACACATAAATACATATGTTAGAAAAATAATGACTGAAAATTAGTGTCTAGCACTGCATTTAAACATAGGAAAAGAACAAACTCAAAGAACATAAAAGAAAATTAATAAAGAGCAGAAATAAAATAAATTTCTAAAAATGAGAGATTTCACTCCATTTATGTATGATCTAACAAAATGCATAAATGCATTCTACAGTCATGTACAACTAAATAGAACAAAAAATAAAAAATAAAATAACAAAGATAATGTCTAATAAAACTGACAAACTGTTAATAGTAATATTTAAGGAAAAAGAAGTCACAATTAAATGATATTAATGATTACCAAGGGGAAAAGGAACATGAGTACTGACAAATTAAGAAGACCAGAAGAGTATTAACAAATCCATGCTTTTAAATAAAAAAGACAAAATATACAGATTCCTGTGAAAATATTAACTGTGAATATAAACCCAAGAAAAACTAGAAATCAAGAATAGTACTGAAAAAATTAGTAATGAATACATTAGCAAAAGGAAAATATCACATCTAGTGAGTTCTACAAGTGTCTTCTTGCATAAATTCTTTTAGGAGAATAGAAAAAATATAGAATGCAATTTCACTCATTTTAGAAAGCAAATATTTTTATTCTAAAACTGGAAAGTGAAAATATAAGAATGGTAATAGTTATTATTTAGATATTAGGTGTTCCCCAAAAGCTCATGTGTGAGACAATGCAAGACTATTCAGAGGAGAACTGATTTGATTATGAGAGCCTTAAACCAATCAATGAATTAATCCCCTAATGATGATTAACTGGGTGGTAACTGTAGGCAGGTGGAATGTGGATGAGAAGGTGGGTCATTGGAGGTATATATTTGTTGAGCTGAACCTAGTCTCTCTCTTCTTTCTGATCATCATGTGAGCTGGTTCCCTCCACCACACTCTGTGCCATAATGTTCTGCCTTACCTCTAGTCCTGAGAAATGGCTGTCTATGGACTAAGAACTCTGAAACTGCAAGTCCCTAAATAAACTTATCCTCCTCTAAAATTTTCCTTGTCAGGTCTTTAGTCACAGCACCAAAACTTGACTAAAACAATAATGAACAGACTAGACCATAAATGAACTTGAATAAAAATCATTGGTAAACTGCATTTGGCAATGCTTTATGTAGATCATGATCATTAAAATATATATTTTTTCTCTGTATGAATAATTAACTCACCATGCTGAAATATTAAACAGGATGAAACAAATAATTTTATTGTATCTTAATAAATGCTGAAAAAGAATTCTATAAAACACAATATCTATCCATGGTGAAAAGTGTGAATAGATCAGGAATGGAAGGGAATTGCCTTACCCTAATTATAACTGACAGTTGATCACTTAAAGCCTTTCCTTCCTTAAAATCAGGACCTAGTCAAGGATGCTTGTCAACCTAAGTATTCGGGGATGGGTTTGGTGCTGGGAATGTAACTGAAGACATCACATGTGCTAAGCATGCACTCTGCCAATGAGATATACCCTGAGTATTTTATTTCATATACATACATGCACTTACCACCACAGTCAGGTTGGTTAACACATATATCACTGCAGTTATCACTGGGGGGGGTAATTTAAGATCTATTCAAGTTTTAGCAAATTTCAAGCATAAAATACATATTAATAACTATAGTCATTTAATATCTCTGAGCTTTGGCTTTCTCCTCATCCCAAACCCAGGATAATTGTTTACTTCATCTCTTAAAGTTGTGTCAGTGTCACATATATTTTTTACTC
The DNA here is from genome assembly GCF_902686445.1 of Sciurus carolinensis. Taxonomy (NCBI): domain Eukaryota; kingdom Metazoa; phylum Chordata; class Mammalia; order Rodentia; family Sciuridae; genus Sciurus; species Sciurus carolinensis. The sequence goes on along the minus strand of NW_025920218.1, from coordinate 407,395 downwards.
ACTGGGGACCCACAGATAGCAACTGTTGACTTTCTTCTCCAGGAGCTAGCAGTTTAGGTGGGAGACAGACCAAGACATGATCTGGTCTCGTCTCCTCTAGTAGGGATAAGGACTGGAACCAGTACCCTGAGCAGGGGTAGTCAATACAGAGGAGAGTCAGATTAGGCTTTGGAGAGGAGGTAACTCATTCAAAAAACTGAATCTTGACAGATAGTTATTGTTCAGGGAATGCATGTAATACGGGATGTGTGATTTGTTGTTAGGGAGGTCAGTTATGTGATAGAGAATTACAAAGAGAGAGACTGATGTTCCAAGAGGATAGCTGAGGACTGAGTAGGTGGGCCTGACTTGGAAATGAGAAATGTTTTATTATCAGAGAGGAGAGGATGGAAGAAGTGGAAAGGAAGATTGAGCTAGTCTGGATGACCTTAAACTCCATACTAAGGAGTGACCTAAGGAAGGATTTGGTAAGAAGGAATGCAGTCACATAGAAGAGTCTGAGAGGGCCTGGGACACTGGGAAAGTCAATGTGGGACAGTGGCAGGAGGACACTTGAGGAAAAGGTCCTCTTCCTTAGGTTGAGTTATGATACTGCTAAACTTCAGGGCATGAAGGATAGGGGTCTTGTACATGACATCTGATGATTTTCATTAGAAATAGGATTTAGAGAAATCAAAAACAGTCCTTTGTAGAAGAACAGAGTTTATAGTGACTAATCAAAGCAATTAATGACAATAACGCTGTTTAAAGTCTCATTAAAGAAAATTATAGAACACTACAAATTGAAAAATGAACTAAGCATGGAAGGGCTCTGACAATTTATTATACATATCTAATTATATGATTTTAAGTCTGTTTTCATAAGCCATACAAATGTGTGGCTTTATTAATCCTCCTTTTTCAGAAGAACCTTCTGGATCTTTCCCTTTTCTTCTCTCTGCCTTCCCTGCACTATGTCGCCCTCACCCCTTTACCCAGAGCCTTGTGTTGGTCACTTGTGAGATTGTTATATGTTTGGGGGTGTCTTCAGTGCCTGCCAAATGGATGTAGATAATATCTTTGTTTACTGAAACCAGAGTATGAAATGCTTCTCTGAGCTTGGAAAGGAAGGTCAGAAGTCTGCTTAGTGGGTGACTGTGGCTAATTCTTGCCTGGAGCCAGGGAAGACCCAACTTTTTAATCATTTTGTTTTAAGTTCCTGCTATCCCCAGTGGAACCCATGTTTGTCTCTGAAAAGATGAGTGTCAGAGGTCAGAGCTAGAGATTACATGAAAGCCCTTAAGTGTCATTTATAGTGGTATCTACATAAATTACCATGGCTCACTCTCCAGTGAGGGTGGGGTCATGTCCTGCATTCCCCTCACACTGACCCAAATGCCCAGAAGCCATTCCTCAGAGTGGAGGGAAAAAGACATAAAAGTTGGTCACATTTTCCATTGGCCCTCCTGGAGGTTACAGGCTGATTCTTCCCCCATGTATCTGTATCTTTTCTAAATGTTAACAATGGAAGAAATTGGAAGCAGCTTCAATTACAAACCCAGAGCACTGGGACAATGTATCATCTTAATTATGTATCTTGGAACCACTTACACTATTGGCTCTTGGGAATTACTGGTTCTTAATCCACAACTGTTGTTTTCAAGAAGTTGAAGGGAGGCATTTCTAGGAGTGTTCCAATAAGGCTGAGAGCCTTTGGGAGAGATTATCTTGGAAATTTTGACAAAGACTAAATGACTTAACTATATACACCTCACTTTAATTTTTTAAAGTGTCAAAATATATGTGAGTGAAGAGTCCAAGTTTGTAGAGACTGATAAAATCATAGGAGACAGAGAGTGACTGCTAGTGTGATATCGTAGACTTGCAGAGCTACAGTGACCCATAGGCACACCCTGCTTTCCACTTGTCATGGTTTTTCTGGATCCTGTTTTTATTTTAGGGGAGGGGGCTTAGCTATGTAATGAACTCTTCTTTTTATCATTTGCAGAGCATTTCCTCAACCAGCTCTTACAAATATATGCACCATGTAATTATTTATTATGAGAACACTAAAGTATACTAAAATATGTCTTTTAGTTTCATCCCAAATTGTTATTTTCTTATGCTTGCAATGCTTACCTACGTTGGGTTTTCATCTACTTAATTAAATTAATATTCAGTTCTTCCACTAGATAGTACAGAGACTAGGAAGAGGTATTTTTTTTTGTTTTGTTACCCATATCTTCATGGGCTCTTTTGTGTTGTCCTCAGCTATATGTCCAGTTCTTACACTTGTTTATTTTTACCTGCTAAATGTTTCCTGTCCAGTATTAACAAATTTTTTGCTCAATAAGACATGGTAACAGCTCTTTCCAATTATCAGTGTCTAGTTAAAATCCTTGCCCCTAACAACATTGGAAAATGTTACAGGAAATTTTAGGGTTTACAGCTGGCTATTGTTCACTTATTCATTCATCAACAGGTGTCTTTAGATCACCAATTGTACTCAAGTCTTTGTGCTAGGACTGTGACAAATGTTGTCTAGGAATGTCCAGGGTACTCTACAAACCTATGCCAGGAGGGACTCTCTGCACGGGAACCAGGTGAGTCTTCCTGAGAATGTTATATGGAATCTGAGACCTGAAAGAGATGTCAGAAATGATACACCAGGGTGCCCATCAGGTTCATTAATGAATGGAAAGGTGCCGTGGGTTCATTAGGTAGAAAAGCAACTTACAGAAAAGTCTAAAGATACATACGTAGTGGTTATCTTAGTTAATAAAATTGAAAACTCTCACGGGAGGTTTGGCCAGCACTCAGCAGCATTAATTAGATTTATGGGCTTAATGTTGAGGGTGACTATTTTCCTAGGCTAAACAGTATGGAAAATGTATGTAAATGTAATAGGAAATGCAGAAGGATCACACAATGAGTTTCATAATTTTGTTTCGGAATATCATTTAGTACCTCCAACATAATTAAGTGTGCAATGAATGTTTATTGAATTGAACCTCATCCTTTTCTTGCAGGCAGAAATAATTATCACCTGAAAAGTTTTACAGACACGAAGACCTGTGCTAACTAGTCAGACATGTCAGGAACAGAATTTTGAATTTATATTCTTATGCCTAAATAAAAGTTACATACCATGACCCTTCCATAGAGTGAAGAGGCATAAAAGAATACCCTGACATTATCCTAGAATCAACCATTTATTTATTTATTTTAATGAGAAGAGATATTCAGAAAGATTACTTCAAATAAGACTTGGCCACAGTTCAGACTCCTTCAGGAAGGTCACTGTGGTGCCTCCTTGCAACACTTCTCTAGTGTCTCATCCCTTAGGGTCAATAAGAACAGATCCCCACATGCCCTTTATCCTTTTCATCCATCTCCACCATCAGTCATTGCATTGGCCCATACTTGTGTCTTTCTCAGATCTCTAAACCATGCCCCACACTGGCTGAAGGAGCTTTTACTTTTCTGTTTCACAATCCATCCCAGCCTCATTGCCCTTAACATAAATCCAGACTTCTTTTAACATGCAAGGCCTCCAGCATATAGGCACTTTTGGGGGCAGCCCCCACAAGCCTCCGCCAGCTTGAAACTATATATTTTTGTCCTACCTTAGCCTATGGGGCTATGTTCCAAGCTCCCCCAAGGATACCTGAAACCATGTATTACACTGAACTCTATGAAGTTATTTTTCCCTATACATACATATCTATGGTAAAATTTAATTTATAAATGAAGTACAGTAAGATACTAATAATAATAATTAATGAAGCAGAACAATTATAACAATATACCTTAATAAAATTGCCAGCATTATTATTATTATTATTCTTAGATACTGCAACTGTTGATCTGATAACTAAGACAGTTTCTAAGAGACTAATGGTTGGGTAGCATATACAGTATGGTCACACTGGACAAAGGAGGTTCACATCCTGGGTGGGGTGGTAAAATATTTTATCCACCATACTACTCAGAACAACGTATAATTTGAAACTTACAAATTGCTTATTTCTGGAATTTTTCATTTAATAATTTTGTACTGCAGGTAAATGAAATCACAGAAAGTGAAACTGTAAAGGTTAATAGGAGAGCAAATAAGGAGGCAAGCACACAGATTGGCGTACAGCAAGAAGTCTTCCATGGGAAAGCCAGTTCCATTTTTATTATCTACTCCAGGGTTTTATCAAGCTACATTAGGTTACATTAGTACAGTTAGCTTTGTGCATGTGCAGATCATATAACTTGCTTGCTTCTCAGAGTCCACTAGTACCAAATGGTTTTATAATAAGATAATGTCTCTGGGCCTCAAGGAGAGAGGAGTTGCAGAGTGTTTCTCAGTGATTCAATCAGAAGACTTTATTGTCCTGAAGAGTGTGCTCACTCAAGGACTTACGCTTCTCTGTACTTTGACATGGCATGAACATCTACATGAATTAACACACTGCTCAGTGATGTCAGCCCCACTGAGTCCTCAGCCCCTTTAGGACAAGGACTGTCCTCTGTGATTTTACTTCTGTATTTCCAATCCTGGTTCTCTGCCAAAACCTCAATAAGTACTTTTTGTTTGTTTTTATTCTTCATAAAGACAATAAAACTCTAGAAGACTATTGAATGGGGAAAAATAGTACTTGATTTGCACATGGGGTAGATCACTGAGGTTGAGACCCAGTAGATGGGCCCCTGTGGATTCCAGATAGAAAGTAGATTGTTTTCAAGTGAATACTCCCATCTTCTTCCAAGTCAGGGGCTTTAGGTTGGGAGGCAGCTGATTTGACTGCTCAACAGTATTATCTCTTCAGTTCTCTCCAAATGACCCTGGCTTCATTTATAGAAAGTGAAGCCCAGTCTCTCAGATGAAGCAGTTTATACAACTTAATGTCTTAGAAATATGCCATCACACTTTCAAAGAATACTTTGGGCTTGTGTCCTCACCCTGTCTTTGACTAATTGTGTGACCCTGGTTCACCCTGAAAACTCTCTGAGTCTGATTATTTGTAAAATTTTGCATCAAATATGTATCCTTTTCCTATCACAGGATGGTCAGGAGAATTAATACAGGTGGAAATTCTTTGCAAGCTGAGGTTGTAAGAAAGTAAAACCATATTAATCATGATTTTACTACAAAACATGTTGACTAGATTACTGATCAGTCTCTTTTCCTTCCTTCTATGAATATGCTTAGAATTTCTAAACATTGCCTGTTGCCATTACTGTTGTTCATTCATTCTGTGAAATCATCAGAGTTGAGGGGACCTGTTGTTCCATCCAAACATCCTGGTCATAAGAGGAGCATTATTGATTGGAGAAGTTACAAACTACAGCTCTTTTCATCAAAGGAAGGTGCAAAGTTGTTAAGCATATAAAAATGCAACCACAGCATGGAGTTGGACAAGCCTGGGTTCAAGTCTTGCCTCTTGTTTGCCTGTGACCTTGGGGCTATTTGTGTAACATTTTGAGATTCATTCTCCTCATCAATTAGAGGCAAGGAATAATATCCAAGGGAAAGGACAGCAGGAGAATGATTGACATGTACACAGTCAGGACAGCCTGTAACACAGCTGGAGTCTGTTCAGTCTTTTCTTAGTGTGAATGCTATCCTGGCTAGTAATGATAGGTGTAAAGTAAAGATAACATAGTAAGCCCTTTATCTTGCACACATCTTGGGACACCTTCTTGGTCCTGGTATTATATTTCTGAATCTCAATTATGTTTTTCTGAGAAGACTGTGATAGATAAGTAAAAGGTATGATAATAAAAATGAATTCTAATTGTTTCTTGGGGTGAGGAGGCAGGGCATGCTGGGCTTCTGTTTTCTCCTTTATGAAGTTATTTTTAGTCATCCAGAGCAGACTTCCTTGTTACATTTCAATTGCAGTACTTAGGCAGTTGAAGGAACTGAGGTTGGAGCAGATTAAGAGACTGGCCCACTCTCACCCCAAAACCATAAACTTTCTGAGTAACACTAAACCCTGCACTCAGATTCACAAGCCTCATGACTCACAGGCCCCATCTCCTCCTCCAAACTGGATGCTTCTCTTCTGTGGTTCTCTGTTGTTCCCACTCCCCTTGGTCAGGATACCTCTTCCCTGCTGGTTCTTTTGAAACCGATGTGGTCACACCATCCTTTGCAGACAAGGACTCTGCTTGTCTTTACTCTTTACTATTTACTTTTTTTCCTAATATTTAGGAAACACATTGGAACTTTGTGTTTAGATTATGATGAAGGGAATCCTTGGGGTTTATCCTTGTGACTTAATTCTTAGGATCAGTATTTTCTTTGTGTTATTTTTAAGCTATATTTGTTTCAAGTCAAGTACCATCACAACCTCCTCAGTGTTCAGGCACTAATTTTGAGAACTTAGGTTAGACAAAATTGTTTTAGAGAACTGGATTATTTTAATTAAATTTTCAGTCCTTCATTGTTGGCATTGCTTCCTTTTCCTTTGACCATTTTTAATTGTCCTCAGAGGATCAAGAAAAAAAGTACCAGTTCTTTTGAGATGCTTTTAAGTAGATTTTAGCTAGTGCTTTTTAGTTATTGAAGAAATGTGCTCCATCGGAGCATCTTAAACCATTTGACCTAAATGCTCTTCTGTCTCACTTCTGAATCCTTGCTAAAATGTTCTAACTCTTGGTGAAATTGTTTCAGGAAAGGAATTCTTGACTTTCCACCAAATAATTTTCTTTTTGCATTGAGATATACATAGTCACAAAGATTGAAATTCCATTTAATGATAAAACTTTAGTTTTTACATTTGGCATTACCTTGATTTATTATTACTATGGCTGAGTTTATCCAGTGTGTGTTAACAGAAAGTGCTAATTCCCCCTGACCACCTCTTCTTCCCCCACCTGCTTTTAGGTAAGTTTTATTGTATTAAAAAAGTAAGACTCTGAATTCTTTTACTGCCAGGAAACAAAGATCATTTTTATTAATGTTGCTCCTTGGATGACAGTGTCAGTCATCTCTTTGAAAATTCATTTTGGGAAGGAAGTTTCTTCCTCAAGCACCCTTAGAAAGAAGCTGTAAAAAATGGCAGAGGAAATATAATAATAGAGCATTTATAATAAGGTTAGAATATTTATATGAGAAAACTTAATTTAACTTTACTTAAACTCCATTTCAAACTTGTCTTTGTGAATGAAAATATGCTGCATTACTTTCCTTCCCCTATTTCTCAAATTTTCTTTCTTTTTTTTTTTCCATCACAGTCTCCTCTGAAGGGTTCTATGCATTTAGATCAGAGCTCCAGTCTTATTACCAGACCTTCCTGGCCAGGCACACTGGTGAGTCCAGGTCCCTCCCATACTAGGGTCAGCAGCTCAGACCACCTGAGGGAGAAGTGGGATGAGAGTCTGCCTGGAAGCCCAGTATTAATTTTGGGTCCAAATTCTTCCACCCCCACCCTCAGCCCCAAATCAGTGAAACACTAATATAAAATTTTGAGTTGTCCTTAATAATGAAAACTGATATGCAATGAAATACCAAAATTGAGGAATTATGGATCTTGCAAACTGAGGAGTGATTACAGAGGCAAAGAGTAGTTACAAATTGTCCTACAACCGTTTAGAGAAGGGAAGAGACACGAAGATCATCCAAGACCATCAAGCTTATTTACCTACATACCCCAAATACTTCCATGCCTGTATTTCACCTCAGGTCCATGGGTGGCTTTGGGAGGCAGGACTGTTCTTTAAGGAGCTAGACAGTATGGAAATTGAGGGAGGAAAATGCTTAAACTCTTAGGATTACTCTGGGTAAGTCAGGGTGGGGGACTCTCAGGGAGTGTCTCAAGCAGGGTCCAGCCATTACCTTCCATCTGCTGTGCTACTGACAAAGGGCTCTTGCAAGTGATTGGAGAGAAGGGATATTTGTTGGAAATCTGAATCTGAAGGCACTAGCTTTCGTTTGTTGCTATGATGTTGGGTTTTCTGTGTTTTGAGATAAGCATCTTGCTATGGTTGCCCAAGCTGGTCTTGAACTCCTGGACTCAAGCAGTCCTCCTGCCTCCACCTCCTGAGTTGCTGGGAATGCACCTATGTTTCATGGTGCCCTCCTATGTTGTGTTTTGTTTTCAATTTGAGAACACTGGTGACATGTGCAGTACAGAATCAGCCTCCAGGTGTCATCAGCATGTGACAGCAATTGGGCACTAGGTCCCAACCAGAAGCCCTCAGTGCAGTAGATGCTGTGGAGATTTTGATGTAGATTGTCACTCCCTGTGGGTCCTGTAACTTTGTGTTTGTACACACCCTTCCCAGCTCCTTGTCACAACTGTTCTTCATTGATCTGAGCTATTTCTAACACCCTTCCAATGGGCTCTGCAAGGACAGAGGCAGGCTGTGCCTGATTCTTCCCCTGTGCCTGACACAAGGCCTGATATGTGATGGATACCTTGGGGATACAGAATGGAAAAAACAAGAAGAAAATTATTTTATTCTCATTTATCGATCTCACAATTTGCCCCATCTTATACCGGGAGTCATACAGTAAAAAGAGCTTAGAAGACCCTCCATGGCAGCCGATGATTTTTTGGCATCTCTGGCACCTGCCACCTGTGGATGGTGGCTCTCACTTCAGTGTTCCCTCAGTGACATTCCTATTGGGTGCACCTGTTCCTTTGATGGTCACATCTGTTTTCTATCTCACATGACCTGCAGCAGTAAAGCTTTTCTGCAATGAATGGAAAGCAAGCATACAAGAACAAAGATACAAGTTGATACATAATGAGGAGTGGGATAACTGGGTCAAATGGTGGTTCCATTCCTAGTTTTATGAGGAATTTCCATAATACTTTCCAGGGTGGTTGCACCAATTTGCAGTCCCACCAGCCATGTATGAGTGTACCCTATTCCCCACATCCTTGCCAAAATTTATTGTTACTTGTATTCTTGATAATTGCCATTCTGACTACAATGAGGTATAATCAGACAAAGGGAAATGAAGGGAAGGAAGAGGGGATAGGATAGGAAAGACAATGGAATGAATCTAAATAATTTTCCTATGTATGTATATAAATACACAATAGTGAATCTTAAACCATCATTGTACATCCGTAAGAATGGTGTCCTAACTAGACTAACATATATTCCATGCTTGCACAATTATATCAAAATGATGTATAATTAAAAAGAACTGAAAAAACAATACAAGATGAATATCCCATAACCAAAACATTTATCACCCAAAACATTTCAGGTTTTGTTACTTTGGGAATATTTGTATAGCCTTTGCCAGTTGAGCATCCCTAACCCCAAAATTCAAAATATTCTACAATCTAGAACTTTCTGAAGAGATTCTTGGATTAAGGATGTCCTCAATCTTTATTTGTTTTGGTTTTGATTATATTCTATTTCTATTTTATTCCAATCACTAGAGCTTTTAAAGGGAACATATGTTCATATTAGTAACTGATCTTGAACCGTAATTTCTATAAATGTGTTTGTTATGAATATATATGATTAAATTATGACAAATAGGTGAAATAGGAAGTGCAAAGGAAAATGTCTTCATTGTCCAAAGCAGAAGAAATCCCCCTTAAAGATGTTCTATCGAGGATTAATTTACTTAAAATGTGGTGCCTGTTGTGAAGATTAATGACAGGTGGCCTTTTGCAAAGCTTCTCATCCTGAGTCTCATATGCTGGATTTTTTTTTATTCTAAACCTCCATAACTAAAGGATTTTTTCATCCTGCCCTTTGTCCACAATATGGGACTGTATCTGAGTTCATATTTCTCATCCAACCTTTATAGCTGTAATTAATATTTTATTATAGCAGATTTTATCACTAACTAGCAGAGCAGCAGAGTATTAAACTGCATGCTTGCATGTGCACACATGTGCGCGCGCAAACACACACACACACACATCCAGAGCAATAGTAACTTATTGATGCCAGGAAAGCTCTTTGTTATGAGATAGGACTGAGAGAACATAAAACATGCTTGTGGTGGCCTGAAAGTCTTCCACAGGAATTTATGGCCAGTCTTAAGATCACAACAGGACAAAGAGAAAGTTGCTAACACAGATTTCAACTCCACAGGTCTATTCATGCTGGCAGTGTGTTAACAATGTCTGTGTAACACTAGTTACCAGTCTTCATTCATAATTTAATGACCATGGCAATGTTAGGTCAGTTGCTCTCAGCACCAATGCTTCACGCAGAACTCTAAGGGATGCTAGCCACAATGACAGTATGTTGAATTCTCACCTGATTTTAAACTGTTGATGTACTTCTTAAAACTTAGTTAAATCTTACCGGTTTGTTTGGTGTATTTGGTATCATTTCAGTAAGTGTTGATTTAGGAAAGGACTACACCTGAACAAAAAACAGGGAAAGCAGAATTTGTATGATTACATGGTGATATACTTTATTTATATGTTTATTTTGCATGTAATTCACATCTTGATTTTCTCACATCTACAAATTAGTCTTCAGAAAGATTATCAATACTCATTTCTCTTCTTTTTAATACATTATTATAGGTCCTTTTTAAAATTGTTTATTTCATATCTTTTAAAAACTCTATATGTTAATTATCTTTAAATAACTCCTGAGGCTGGGTTATTGCTCAGTGGTAGAGTGCCTACATAGCACGTGTGAGGCACTGGGTTCAATTCTCAGCACCACATAAAAATAAATGAATAAAGGTACTGTATACATCTACAACTATTTAAAAAAATAAAAAATAAAAACTATATAATTGTTGTTGTTATTGCTGTTATCCAATTGTAAGGAAATAATTTATGAGATGCTGATCAGTTCCATGGCTTGGTAAAGATTTTAGAATTAAGACTTGGGAAAAATACAGGTTTTGGGATTAGATCTAAGTTCAGATCCCAATCTCAGCTTGCTCTGTTCATGTGACCTAGGGTAAATGAAGTTGTTTCCTTGTTAGTATATACATACAAAGTTGTTGTAAGCAGTAGAAATAGTACAAGAAAAAGTGCCTGGCTCATAAAAAGTACCTAAAATAATTTGGTCATTACTTAAGACAGTATAACAGTGTAATGAGCACAAAATTTGGCATCAAAACCCCTGCCTAGACTCACTTTTACTGATAACTTTATCAAAAACCCTCTCTGAGTTTGCTTCTTTTTGTGTTATATGGGCCTAACAGCTATATTATCTAGCTCAAAATATTAGAGCATCTAATGAGGTACAGTAAAGTGCATTGTGAATTATAAAAATGTATCACAATTTAATTACCAACATGGACATCTTTAAAAAAATTGCTACCTTCTTTCTTTCCTAATTGCATTTCACCTTATCTTGAAGGTTCAATATCATACTTGTCTGTGATTATCTTTTCCGTTTTTAGTTACCTAGCCAAAGACTGCTGTTTTTTTTTCTTCTTTTCTTTTTATAAAAAAACAGATTTTAAGATGTTTATTGTGGTAAGATAAACAAGAAATTAAGCATTTTGACCAACTTTAAGTGTCCAATTTAGTGGCATTAGGACAATTGCACTGCTATGTAACCATCACCATCCATCTCTAGGATTTTTAAATTACCCCTTAAACACTCCCTATTACCTGATGATTGCTACTTTTTTTTTCCTATTTCTTCTCTGTTTTGTCACTTCACTCATTTTAGCAGCAAAAAGCTCATTTCTTCTCCTACTATTACATTAACAAAGTATATTTCCAAAATAAATCATTCTAATTTGGTCTCAGTTCATAAGTTTAATTTACATTTTAATTACATGAACTTACAATTAAACCTCAATAATCTTTTGAGTCTATAAAAGGCTGCAATCATCCAGGCAGTTATCATTATTCACATTCACACTTAGGGATAAGACTGCAGAATTATCTTTTCCTTAGTTCCCTGAATTCTTACTGCATATCAGTGTAGAGAACAGGGTATAGTGTGCCTCTATCTTTCTTCTTTAGGGACATGTATGGGAGTAAGAGCAAAAATTGCTTCATGTTTGGGGCAGTCCTATTTCTATAGCACAACTCCAACTGAGGATTGCTGTTGCTTGGGTTCTCATTGGCCACACCTCTCCCGGGTAAAAGTGGCAAGGGAAGAAATTGCAAAAGGGACGCGATTTTGCAAGGGATCGTTCTACTCACGATGCAGTATAGCACAGGCGATTTTCTAATCGGCGATGGGGACTGTATTCTTTTTTGGCCGAGAACTACATGCAAATTTAACTGATTCCAGGTTAAAAAAATATTAATGAATACTATGTATATTGATCTACAATCTTAGGCTTCCGGTTGCCATTTCATTCTCTTCAACTGCTGTCGCCGCCCGTGGGTATTTATCGGAGGAGGACTGGGAATAAACTACTTTTCCTATATTCACTAATTTATAAAGGAAAAGAGACTTTGAGAAGAGATGCTTTGCTTAGAGGTTAGAGAAAGAGAAACTTTGCTTATCAGGAAGAGAGACTTTGCTTAGAGGAAGAGAAACTTTGCTTAGAGGAACTTTGAGAGAAAGATAGGCTTTGCTTATAGAAAGAGAGACTTTGCTTAAAGAGAGTTTTAGAGAAAGAGAGGCTTCTACACTTATCAGAGATCCATTTCTTCTTAGAGTTGTGTCCCGCATCCTGTGAACTAGGTGCTATCTATCTGAGGGCTATCTGCTTCTTCTAGCTGCTTCTCTCTGCTAGCTGCTTCTGCTTCTCTGCTAGCTGCTTTCTTTTGTGGCTTGCTGCTTACTGCTGCTTTTTCTCTCTGCTAGCTGCTGCTAATTGCCTTCTGCCTACTGCCTGCTTATATTCCCTCCAGGAGGAGGAGGGCCCCACACGCCAGTTGAGATCAGGCAAGAAGCCACCTTCCCTATCACAGCAAAGGTCAAAAGGAGCAGGCCCGAGCAGGAGCACTTGGGAACACCTGTGCTCACCATTGTGTGCATGGACTTAATTGAATATGGGCCAATGACAAATCACCTGGGTGTGCTTATGTTAATCAATCTCCTCACCGCCTATGTGATCAAAGCAACCTCCCACTGGCCACCAGGCGCCATCCCGGTGCAGCCCACATGGCACAGTCCCCAACAAACCACCCTGTGATGAGTGTTCATTTTCATTTTAGGCTTTTTCCTCTATCTGAGAAATCAGGTAAGTTTTTATACAGTAAATAACTTCTTTGCAAGAAATGTTCTAATTTTTACTGGATTGAATTCTGTGATAATAATAATAAAAATGGTTCTAAAAAGTTAAAAATAGTATAGAAAATTGTTACTATATTTTCTTTTACTTGTAAACAGTTATACCAGTCCTAATATGTAAGTTATTCTTCTGAAGCAAAGTCATTGATTCTTCAAGTTCAAAAGTGATTGATAATAATGTGCAGTTGAATCACACTGAAATATGTAGATATGTACCATGATGTCTGTATTTCTTTATTTCTTTTCCTTTTTTTTTTTTTTTTTTGGTACAAGGGAACCTCAGGATCCTTTACCACTGAGCTACATCCCCAGTTCTTTTTGCTTACTTGGAGATTGTCTAGCTAAGTTACTGAAGCTGAGTAACTTATGATTCAAATTTATGATTCTCCTGTCACAGCCTCTGGAGTTTCTGGAATTATAGGCAATGTACCACCACTCCTGGCTCTCATTTATTCTTGTAGAATAGTTCTAGTCAATTTCAGATTAGGTTAGCACTAGATGTAAGATTTCATTATTTCAGGGGAAATAATCTCTATTTTATCTCCTGTTTTGCATTGTTCTATAGACAAAACAGATATCTAAATTTTTTGATGGTAATATAGATTTTTATCTCTGTCCTTAAGATTTTCTTTTTATTTGATCTTTTTCAGTTTTACTTTAATGTATCTACATCTCAGTTTTTTTTACTTATCATAACTACATGGGATTTATGGGCATCTTAAATCTGTATATAGGTATGTTTTATCCCATTTATAAAGTTTAGCCCATGTTGCTTCAGATATTGTGTATGCCTCTTTCTCAGTGTTTCTTTATGGATTTCCAACTAAATATCCTTTATACTGTTCCACCAAATTCCCTGTGAGCCCTAGAGGAATGTTAAGATGTGAATTTCAGACAACCTGGTAGGGTAGCACATGCCCTAGTCCTGGACTGGGGTTGGAGGATCACTCGGGCTCAGAAGTTCAGGAATAGCCTGGATGCCATAGTGAGTCACTGTCTCCAAAAAAAAGAGAACATTTTACAAGGTATATATTTGAAAATCAAGTGTGGTTTTATTTCTGACTTGAATTTTTGTTTAATTGTAGATTTAGCATTTTATATTTTTTGCTTATTTGACATAGTTATATAGTTTCATGAATTTAGTTGTCAGTGGATTTGCTTTGAAAATCTTTTTAATAGGTCTTAACTTGCAGAGTTGGCTTAATTTGGAAAATGTCACTGTTTTCAATATCAATGAGCAAGAAAGTACCCTGGGTCAAAACATGAGACTAATATAAAACCTCACAGAACATCTCTGTAAGTTTGTTGTTCAAATAATTCACATGAATAAGCTTCTAAGTCCTCAAAAATTTAAAAACCTTTATTTCTAATTCATAGAAATATTATATATTTGTTTTAAAAATTCAAACAATATTTAAAATAGAAAGCATAGCTAATCTGTAATTTAAGGTAGATCATAGAATATCTGTTTTTCTATTGTAGTGGATTTATACTGTTGCTATACTTTATAGTGGTGATCTAAGGTAGATTATGGACAGGCTATACTTTCTCTTTTAAATATTATTTGAATTTTATTACACAATACATATTATTTCTATAACCATTCCTAATATTCTCCTAACCTTATGGGATTTTTTTGTATATATTTACAAACATGTTGTTTTTTCTCAAATTAGTTTATGTAAGACATACTGCTCTTAAATTTACTTTCTTCTTTTGATGTGTTTTCACAGCAGTACATTTAAATGGTTCATGAGAAGTCTTTAAAAGGATATATCATAATCCTATATCATGAGACATTTAGGTAATTTCAAACATTATAAAAAACTTTGAACAGCATTATGGTGAATAATATTGTATATATCATTGCTTCAATTATGCAGGTCTCTCCACGGTAAGTAAAATTGCTGGGTCAAAATATATACACATTTCAGGCTAGGGTTGTGGCTCAGTGGTAGAGTGCTTGTCTAGCACACATGAGGCCCTGGGTTCATCCTCAGTACCACATAAAAATATAAATAAGATATACACATATTTCAAATTTTATAGGTATTGCTCAGTTACTTCTCAAAAAGATTATATCAATTTTATACTGCCATCAGTGGTAGGTGGAGAATGCCTTCCAATTTTCCTAACCACACCAACACTGGGAATTTTCAATTTTTCAAAACTTTGCTTACTTGATACAAATATCTGAAAAAATGTCTTCATTATATTAGTTTACATTTATTTGATTATCATTAGTGTTGAAGAATATACTGCCTATTGATTGGAATTTATTTTTCATCTAAGAATTGCTTCTTCATGCAATGTGCCCATTTCCCTGTTGAATTGTTTTTGTCATTGCATGTATTTTCAAAATGTTTAGCCATAAACTATATTTTTCCAGAGAATCTGTTGACCTGTCTTGAGAAAAAAAAAAACTGTCTTAAATCTTTTCACTATATCTTCATGCCTGTGTTATGTCATTATCATAGTGCTCTTTAGTTTTTGAATTCCTCCTGTAGAATTCCCATTTCTTAAAGATTATATGTCTGGATGTTACTGTAACCAGGATTCTCTAAGAATGGTTGTCTGTCAGTATGTACATGACCAATTATTCTAGCATTTATCTTCTGCCTGATAACTACTTTATGATAGGCTGTCCATTTTTTTAAAATTTAGCACACTGAGGGTAGAGAACAGCTGGATGTAGAAGAAGGTGAAATGGGAGATTATGAACTCCAACAACATGGTGAGTTTTTAAGCTCAAGATTTCTTCAATTGCAAAAGATAATCCCTTAATGATTTACCAAGTACTAGAGTGAGAATATAAACAAAGAGGAAGGACATTATGCTTATAGATTTTTTTATATGTAACTTTCATATATATAGCTTAACTTCTAAATCAGTAATGGGCTGTATCAATGAGCTTTGGAATTGTGAGCAGATAGTATGTCATTTAAATAGTCTACTTTATGCATATTCCCTGTATTTGAAAAGCCAACCAGTGGCAACCTTTGGAGCTTCTCCTCTTCCATCAAACTTGAAGACCTTGTTCCTATGGGTATTGCACTGACATTTAATAAAATGGAAATGACAGTAACCTCTTCTCTCCCCTTCTGTCTCTTAATTACTGTGTTGTTTCTCATCCTGTACATCCTTGAGCCTTCTTTCCAAATAATTTCTTCACTGTGCTAGTTATAATCAGTGAGGAAGAGAAAAAGGAAGCCAATAAGGAAAATTTACTTTCACTAGCACTCTTCCTGGAATCTGAGGTTGTGGAAGTTATCAGTAGTTGTAATTGGAAGAATTTGCATTATTATCACCTAGATGATCAAGAGGGAATTGCTGTATCTGCACAGGAAGATGTATTCCTGGCATCCCACATTTCTAATTCAAACACAAACCCCCATTAGCAACATGCAGAAGTAGTGTATTTCCTGGCTTAACTGCAGTACTTCCCAACTTCCTTGGGCCAGTTACTTTACCTCCCTACAACTCAATTTCAGTATCTTTAAAATATAGTATAGTTGTTGAGAGGATTAAATAAGCTGATGATCAGAAAAGGTCTTCTAAGGCACTTGGTTATTATTACTGTAGTTGTTGACATTATATAGAGTGGAAAATATAAAGCACTTAGAACATTTTCTATCCAGTGTTTGGCAACTATTAACTACAGTTTTTGTTGTTGTTGATGTTGTTTTGGGGGGTGTGGGGCATGGAAACTGAACCCAGGGAAGTTCTACTACTGATCTACATCCCCATCCCCTTTTTAAGACAGGTTCTTGCTAAGTTGCGAAGGCTAGCCTCAAACTTGCAGTCATTCTGCCTCAGTCTCCATCATCGTTGGGATTCACATGTACACCACACACCCAGGAACTCTAGTAGTTTTTTAGAAACCCATTTGTTCATGGATAGGGTGGACTAGGGTGGTCAACTTTACAATAATGGGTTGCCTGAAGGGTAACAGTGCCCTAAGACACAGCTAGTTGGAGGCTGCCTAGGCCTGTAGAAACCATTCAGCTCTATTGTTAAGGTCATAAATTAGTCCCAACTGCAGAAGAATCCCTTTTAGAGTACCCAGCACTCAGTTTCCCATCTGTCCATTGCAATCACTATTTTTTGAATGGAGAAAGCACATGCAGAATTACTTAGTGGGCATATCAGTATATGGTATAAAGCACTATGATTTACAAAGCAGAACACATTACCCATATATCTACAATATGAAATCCAGTTCACATTTGTCTCAAGTAGACATCAATAAAATTTTTTTGTATTAAAATTCCAACATGTAAAGTCCTATAAAATAGTCTAACAGTTTTTTCTTTTTTAAATCAAGTTTTATATTTTGGCAAAATAGCTATGCCTTTTTTCTTTCTTTTTATTTTTTGTTTTCATTTTTTTTTAATTTTTTGAGACAGGTCTCCCTGTATTGCTCAGGCTACTCCTAGATTGAACTGACCCTCCTGGTTAGCACAAAAAGACCAAGCAGAATGTAAACCTCATGTGTCATCTTAGCTCTTTATTCAGGGGGATGAAATGGTTCCTGTTGACCCACTCTCCTGGTGAAAAATGAGCCACTGAACAAAGAAAGGGACTGGGTTCATACAGGTTACTTTGAGGGATGGTCTAGTGAACATATGTCAGTTTTATTTAGACAGTTAGGAATGTGTGCCTTTCGGTCAAGTTCTGTGGACTGTGACTAAAAATGATTTTGCTCTGTAGGAGATAACACCTCCAAGAGACTCTTTTCTTTTGAGGATGATAAAACATCCTCTTTGCCTGTAACCAGCATCTGGAAAATATTCTTCTTGGGAGATGAAAGTTTTCAATGTATGGCCTTCATTTTTATTTCCTTTTATTTTTCTCAGGCCTCATTATTTTGTGAATTTCTTATTCTCCATATCCATTTCTCCTGCCTCAGCTTCCTCAGCAGTTGGAACTACAATTGCATTTGACTGTGCCCAGCTTCAGACATTTAATTTTAGATAGCAACTGTCACTTCTAATTTGTTACTGTTTGCATGTATAATAACTACATATTCTTGCTGTGGATAAGAAAATCCAAAAGTTTCTCTGAAATGATAAAGGTGAAAGATAAATTGCAGTGGGTTGAGGAATGAATGAAGAGTGGTGAAGTAAGCAGAGTTTAGACAACTTTTCAAGAAATTTATTCATAAAAGAAAGAGGAAAAGCATCTAACAGGTATTAGCCATCAATTGAAGGAGTGTAAAAAATGTTAGCATCTCAGTTATGAAAATTTCCTAATATATTTATATATATTAGGAAACATAATGATTCTGATCTTAAAATTAATTCTGGGGCTAGAGTTATAGATTGGTAGTAGAGCCCTTTTCTAGCCTGCACAAAGGCCTGAGTTAGCTCACCAGCACCACAAAAAATAAAAAATAAAATAAATTTGATTGTGGGACTACAAACCATACCAAGCCAATTAAAGATAAAGGGAGAAATCAAAGGAAGTCTTTACAGATATAACAGAAATATATGTGGATAACAGAAATATAATCTTTAAAAGCAGTTTTGTTTTTAAAATATTCATTATTAAATGTATACAAATATTGGTTCATGGCATTTCATGGATACAAATAATTTGTATAATGCTTTTTCATTTTCCAATTTCCTTTCATGTTTTGGAAATTGTTCTGTCTCTTCTATCCATGGAAAATACAGAGGTTATTTTTGTAAATCAATTAAGTGCATGAACTTTGTGACCACTATTTCTTGCAGACCAGAGCTTTTTCAGTTTCTTCTAAGTTCAGAGCTTTTTTCCAGGTAGTTGAAGTTGTTAGAGATTTGAATTGTGCTTTATCAAATGTGCTTCTATATGTTTTACTAAAATAAAATATTTTTGTCCTATCTGAAATTTCTTACATATCTTTTTAAACTGTTGTAGAAAGCTAACTTTAGATGTATAGTTTTATACATTTCTTTTCTAACCTCCTTATTTATATACAAAGAAATTAAAGCACTTTTTAGATTTTCAAACTTTAACCCCTGCCCTCCCCCAAAAAATATGTTAATAAGTATGTGGTAAAAATTATGCTGACTTATTTTTTCCAGTCCTAAGGATTGAACCCAGGGTCTTGTGCTTATAAGGCAAGCACTCTATCCCCAGCTCCCCCTTTTTTTGATACATGGGATTGAACCCAGGGGCACTCGACAACCAAGCTACATCCCCAGTCCTTGTTTATATTTTATTTAGAGACAGGGCCTCATTAGGTTACTGAGGCTGGCTTTAAACTCACAATCCTCCTACCTCAGCCTCATCAGCCACAGGGATTACAGGTGTGTGCCACTGTTCCTGGCATGCTGACTATATTTTAGCATAATCTTAAAAGCATTATAATAATTCCCCTCATATGCCCCTAGCATCCAAAAATGTAAGTTTACGTGTATCCTTCCCAAAGATGAAGAATAGAGAATGAACTTACTTCCTTTTATTGCTCAGAATTGAGAAGACAATTCTTAACATAATGATTCTCTTGTAGATGACTAAACCAACTTTGTTTCCCATATAAAATTATAATCTTACTTGGAATATTTTTTTGGACATGAAGATTGTAATGAAACAAGGAAATAATAGGAATTGCTATAATTGTGTGTGGGTGTGTTATGTAGTAATTATACATTGTAATTGGTATTTGCCTGGATTTGTAAAACTAAAATCATAAAAGGTGCCTGGTGACAAACTTGCTGTGTGGCAGGCTGACACTCCTGAACAATGCCAATCTGAAACTTTATCTATGATTTGAGTGTCGGCTCCTAGTATAGCCACGTTCTGGTCTTTATCAGTGAAGACCAGAGCATGACTGGGCTGAAAACACTACTTAAAACCCTGAACCCTTGGAGCAAACTGTCAGCAGCATGGTGACCAGAGGACTCCATGTTGCTCTGTCTCTTGACTGCCCTGGCTGCTATCCACACTATCGCTGATTACTGATCGACTGTTGTCACCAGAGGACTAACCATGGCTCCTGTGATGACAACTGCCATCCAGCCTCCAGCTTATAGGACACCCGAGCACATCCAAAGACATCTGAGGAGCTGAGAGAGGCTAACACCTGAGAAGAATCCCCTCGGTCTTATTGACTGACTTCTTGGCTAAGAGACGTTGCATTGAGTTAAGTCCATGGGTATTGGACTCTAGGTGAATAAGGGAGTGAATCTTTAATGTATTTGTGACTTGCTATTATTAGGAATGTTAAGTTGAGTGTGTATTACATGAATAAAATCCACTTGTTGGAACCAAATTTGATTCCTCTCTTACTCACTGATCGCACCAAAGGTGAGTGAAATAGATTCAGCTTATTTAAGTTTATTTTGAAAGACTGGAGTGAACTAGTACATAACTGTATGTACAGATAATTAATTTTATAGAAATAATCTTGACAAATTTTGTGACTATTTGAGAATATGATATAGATGATGATTCTTCAGCCATTATAGATGATGACACCTCAAACCATTTTTGGTATGCATAACACTAAAAAATTTCATTGCTTTGATTGATACAGAGGATTTTACAAAAAACATTTTCTTGGGTTAAAAAATCTGAAAATTTTGCTTTAACATTAAAGATTAAAACATTTTGTAATGTATTGATTGATTGTAAAGTTAAAAATTAAAAGAATGTCTTTCATCACCAAAGATTTATAACATAGCCAGATGAGAAGTTGACTTTGTAATGCCTGAAAGTCACTAAAAATGACTTATTTTTGTGTTCCTATTTTTATTTGTATGTTATGTGTTTGATTCATACTAGCACTTATTAACTTAGTATATCCATTCATTGACTGAAAGGCATCTAAGTTGGTTCTACATTGTAGCTATTGTGAATTGAACTGCTATAAACATTGATGTGGCTCCATCATTGTAGTATGTTGATTTTAAGTCATTTGGGCATAAACTGAGGAGTAGGATAGCTGGGTCAAATGGTGGGTCCAGTCCAAGTTTTCTAAGAAATCTCCATACTACTTTTCAGAGTGGCTACACCAATTTGCAATCCCACCAGCAATATATGGATGCGCCTTTTCCCCACATCCTCACCAACACCTATTGTTGCTTGTATTCTTGATAATAGCCATTCTAATTGGGGTGGGATGTGATCTTAGAGTAGTTTTGATTTGCATTTCTCTTATTACCAGAGATGTTGAACATTTTTTCATATATCTGTTGATCACTTGTATATCAGAATACATTTGGTCTTTGCATAAAATGATTTTAGCTATCCTATTAAAAAGGGTTTTTTAAACTATGGCCTAGGGCCAAATCAACCTACTGCTTTGGAAACAAAGGTTCATTTGAATGCAGCCAGGACTATTCTTTTATCTTTGCTGGTTTTTGTACTATAGTGGCAGAGTTGAATAGTTGCAACTGACAGTGTAATGGGCCACAAAGGTCTAACGTAATTACTGTTCAGTCTTTACTGAACCATAAAGAATAATAAAATTATGGCATTTGTAGGTAAATAAATGGAGTTGGAGAATATTATGCTAAGTGGTGTAAGCCAATCCCCCAAAAATCAAAGGCCGAATGATTTCTCTGATAAGTGGATGATGATACATAATGGTAGGGGGGCAAATGGGGAGAGGTAAGGGAAGAATGGAGGAACTTTGAATTGTGTAGAGGAAAATGCCAGGTGGGGAGGGGGCAGGGAGAAGGGAAGATAATGGAATGAGACAAACATCATTATCCTATGTGCATGTATGATTACACAAACTCTGTGACTCTACATTGTGTACAACCAGAGAAATGAAAAGTTGTACCCCATTTGTGTACAATGAATCAAAAAATTAATTTTAAAAAGTCCAGAACAAGTAGGTAGCTCATAAAGTGTGTTATGTTATTTTTAATACTTTTAAAAAATAGTTTTTATTTTTTTATGCAATTTAGAGGGGACAGTACCATTCAAATTCAGTTTAAGTGGTTAGCATGAAATCATTAAGGAACTATCTTCTAGCTGGACAGAATTTGACATCATTTTTTGATTTGGTCACAGTCTTAGTACAAGAAATGTGTGAGAGTTTCCATAGCTGGTTAAACAATTACTTTCATTGGTAAATTCCTGTGTACAGTCAACCCTTCATATCAGTAGTTTCAACATCTATGAATTCAACCAACTATAGATTGAAAATACTTGGGAAAAATTTTATCTGTATTGAACATATATGGACTATTTTTTCTTGTCATCATTACCTAAACAATATAGCATCGTGAGTATTTTCATAGCATTCACATTGTCTTAGGCATTATTAGAAATTTAGACATGATTTAAAGTATGAAGGATGTTTGTATAGGTTATATGCCAGTAGTTCACCATTTATATAAGTAACTGGAGCATCCTGAGATTTTAGTTACAGGGCAGAGATGAGGTCCTGGAATCAATCCTACATGGGTAGATACCAAGAGACTACTCTCAAAGCATCCTTTCTCTCAAACTGTAATAAATTTTGTTTTTTCAGGAAGAGAAATTTCTTTGCTACTTTGACAGTACAGTGAAATTGCATACAAAAGTTTTTATCACCAGTTTGCTATCAGAAATTTTCTTGTAGAGTGTGCCTAACATTATACCTATATGGTTTACTGGAAATAAATTTTAAGTATTTGATACAGAAAAGCACTAAAAAATTTTGGATAACAATGCCTAATAAAACAAAATGATATTTTTACATTTCAGTATTCTGGAGAAGATTTAGCTATTTTGAGTTATAAATTAGATGGTACTCAGGCCTCCACAAAAATGTTGGAAGAATTGAAAACAAAAGAACATGCGTATTTTGCAGACTTTTTAACAAGTGAAAAGGTATAAATTTTTTTTCACTAAGAATAATTTTAAATGTTCTTTTTTATTTCTTTTTTTCTCCTCTAGCTGATAATCTTTTTAAGTTCCATAGGACTTCTTACTTTACTTTTTAGTTAAAGTTTAGTTTAAAAGTCTCATTTCTTATTTGATTTCAATGATGAAAGAGGTTCTACATTGTCTGTTTTATAAACATATTTTAGAATAAATGAAGCTTACTTTGAAGTATATGCATTTTGAACCTTAAATTAGTATTTAATATACATTTATAAAAATAATATTTTGTAATTAGTTTATCTTTGAAGTAAAAATAAGAGGTTTTAAAGTTCCCTATTAATTTATTATACTTCTTGAGTAATTTTGTTCAAATACAATGCTGTATAATTTTCTAGTCAAAAATTTGTATAATTTTCTAGTTGTATAATTTTCTAGTCAAAATGGTGTATTGAGTTTGTTTCAACTCACTCACTTTGCTCCAAACACATAGCATTGACATGTAAAATATAAAAAGAAAATGCCAAAAAGACAAAGTGGAGCTTCTAGAAACAGATTAAATGTCTTCATGGACCAGAAATGCCAAGTAATGAATGAAACCAAAGACTTAGCCTGTTGGACTCTATCCAGGCAGATGGTGGCATCAGAAATTTGATTGCAAACAGAGACCAGGAACCAGTGCAAGATTCACTGCTGGAAACTGGGGGCTGGGGTAGAATTTTATCTACTTTGGAAAGAAATTAAGAAAAAATATTAGCAATCTTATGCCAAGACCTATGGTCTCATAGGAAGTTTTCGGCTGTCCATCTACTTTCTTGGTGACTGGATACATGAAACTTCTGAAATTCTATGACATAACTGCTCCAAAAAGTCATTATTAAAACTGTTTCCAGACTTGGTCCTTGGAGCCTTGATAGAAGCAAAAGCCACTAGACAGGAAAGGGTTCACACAGAGGGGAAAGAAGGGAAAGTAAGTGAACAGAAGAAAAACTGCTCATTCAAAACACTTTAATTGTTTAGAATTTTAAAATCTATAAAAAATCCAGTGAAAGATTATCAGCAAAATCACCTGTTGGTACATGCATATTTATTCCAAATGAAATATACAACCTGACCAAGACTTTTGACCAAGTTGTTTGCAGAATTAGAGTTAGTGCCTGGACCCATGCACCGACTCATCCCTACAAAAGCAATTTCAAGAAAATGTTCACACTTTCTCAGTGTTGCTTTTAATGACATTTTGAGTAAATTCCTTCCATAACTGTCATCTGTGGTAGTTGCTGAGCAGGTGGCATTTGTCTTTTTTCTTTGACCTTGACACTTACTCCTGCTATTATATGATCTACTATGCAGATTAGTACTATTGCCCCTCCCATCTGCAGCAGATAAAATCCAAGAACCTTTTGGATTCCTGAAGTCACAGTTAGTACCAAACGCTTATATACACACATATTTATATAAAGATAAATTTGTAAATTGGGCACACTAAGAGATTAAGAAAAATAATAAGAATACAGAACAATTATAAAAATAAACCATAGTAGTTATGTGAATGTGGTCTGTCTTTCTTGAAAGTATTAAAACAAGTATTAATATTTTTGGATTGTGATCGAGTGAAACCACAGAAAGAAAAAAATTATTTTTGGGTTGAGGGTAACTAAAACCACAGAAAGCAAAACCACAGATAAGGGGGAACTATTTACTGTATTTGCTGCTGTATCCACCTACTCCACAGTTTAGCAGATTAAAGCAAACCTTTTATTTTACCATAAGTTTATTTTCTGTTGTAAATCAGCAGAGGGTTGGCTGGACAGCTTCTGCTCTGGGTCTCTCAGCGCTTTGGTCATCTGCTGGCTTGGCTGGTGACCTTCTGAGACTATTCATATACATTCCTGCCAGCAATGCTGCCTGTGGGCTGGGAGTCCTAGGGACTGCCAATCAGCATGCCAACACAAGCCCCGTCCAGCATGGTAGCTTCATGCTATGGGACCATTTACTTGCTTGACTTCTCCAAGAGCAGACTTCCCAAGGGAGCCACGTAGAAGATGCATGTACAGTGACCCTTCTACCACATTCTGTTGGTTACACATGAGTTATTAAATATAGCCAAGCCCAGCTCTTAACTGAGAAATGTCAAGGTCTTTGCAAGTAAATCTTTAAATCACTATATCTAAATATTTGTAGGCATAAAAAGTCAAGGAGAAGGATGAGAGAAATCAAAGTCTACTTTACCTCTTTATGTATCCTGTGTTCTTAATCTGGGAGAAAGCTCCCTAAATACTTTAATGTTGTGTCTATTGTGCAGGAAGAAAACTACCACATTTGGTTGAACTTCTTACATGACTACACCCAGTAGCAAGTCCCATTCATCCTTTCTTTCTGGTCAAAATGTCAAAATTCATTTTATTGTCACACCATAAACCTATTGAACTACCTGTGCACTGATAAATCACTGTGATATTGAATTGTAGTTACACAGAATTATAAATTGAATGGCAACACTCACTTTGTGGTTTATTTTATACCAAGTGATAGTATTCAGAGTAAAAGTTTGCCTGGATGCAGATTCAGAGTTCACACCAAGAAGAGCCACAAAGAGGGGTTTCCCAGGGAGGTGGGAATGGGCTCCCACTCCTAAGCTTCTCTCTTGGCATTAATGGTCGGCTATACTCAGCAACTCTTGAATCACATCATTATTGTATGGAATCAGGGTGCTTTTCTGTACTGTAAGAAAAAGGCACCAGGGTTCTGCTCTTTAGGGGAACATCATCCTTGCAGATATTGTTGGAGGGTGCTTTCTCATCCCATCTTCATATGTGATTCAAGTGACCTGTTCATGGTTTCCTCTTCCAAGACACATGGAACCTTAAAGGTTGACTTTTGAAATTCCAGTACCTCATCTTCTTTCTTCTCACATCATCTCTTTCCATCTAACTGAATATGGCCAAGGACAAAGGAATGTAAGAAAAGTTAGGAGCCATAAACCTTAGTAAAGATGAATCACTGTGAATTTCTTTTGTGACTTGTTAAAACTTCACTTATGGTCTTACAGATGCCACTGAAGCAAATAATGCATTACCTTTCTGTCAAACCTGTTAATATAATTTCATTATTAATAAGCTTAGAAATCACCATGAGGTCTGTGTGAGAAATGGATTACAATAGTGTCCTGCTTACAAACAGCAGTTTCTAAATGTTTTAAATTATGGTGAGTTTTGTTTCTCTCAGTAAATTATTTTGGGTTATTTGGGGTAAGAGAGTTCTGAGGGAGAGTAAAAGCACTCTCCCTCTCTCTTTTAATGAATGAGCATCAAGTGAGTGACCCTTAAGTATTGAGCACTTATTATTGACTGTGTTTAGTGTGTTCCTTATTTTAGATGTGCTGTGTGGTTCCCTACAGTTGAAGGCAGAGCAGATTAGATTAGTTTAAAGATATTATTTATGATTCTCCCTTTTTTTTAGTGTCTATCAAATAGTTGAAGAAAAATGTCCTCAAAGAACTAAAAAGACAACAAAGGTCTTGAAATGCTATCCAGTGCCAACTCACTTCCAGAATGCTTCCATGCTGAACTCACACTGCTACTTTGGTGTAGAATTTCTAGCAGACAGCCTCCAAGCTGCTCGGTCTTTTACTATTGGTGAAAAGACATGCAATAGATACTGGAATGCTCTCCTCCTCCCCCATAAAAGCTACAGAATTTATTTTCAAGCTGCTAGTTGAGCCATTGGGGAAAATTTTACAGATCATTTTTTTACCAGTGCTATTTTAGGTTATTAATGTGATTATAACTTAAGTAAGATGGTAGTAAATAAATGAAGTCATGCATTGTGTGCTTTACTTGTAAACAATTTTTTTCCTTCTTTAAAATTTTCATCTAGAGATTTATGGCAAGAAATGAATATATTCATATATTCATCCTTTTTTTGTTTTTTGTTTGGAAAGTGTAGTGTCAATAATGATGGATTTTATTTTCAGATTGTCTTATTACCAAAAATTGGCTAGACATTCTGCTTAGCTTGCTATTTTACAGGAGAACAGTGTAACTACAACACATGGGTCCAACTCATTTGAAGTTTTGTGAGCTCCACAACATCTGTCTTTTCAGCATATTCTGTCCTATTTAATTCCACAAGACTTTATGCTTCCTACCCTTATGAATAAATTAAATGTCTTTTTTCTTTAAGATAAAAATGCTTTAGGAATATGAGATGAAACAAAGTAAAAGCTATCATTGAGTCCCACATCTGAAATTTGTCCCCTTTCATGTTCCAACCAACTAGAGCTCTGATAAAATTTTATGTCTCATTAGACAGAAGAAAACATTTTCCAGATTCTTCCATTGATGTCCTCCCTCATGGCACACCAGGTCTAGGTACCACTAGCCACCTAACTTTTGCCAGTGAAAGGAAAGATCTTGGGTGTAGAATCCTACCTGCAGTGCTGTTTGCACAGTGCATAAGGATGGGTCTGGGGAAGCATTCAGCATCCACCAGGTAGAGATCATTTGTGTTTAACTCCACATCCTCATCGTGTGCAGTGTTCCCCAACACCATCTGCATCGGAGCCAGAAAATGTATATGAGCATGGTTCACTGAGTAAGTGGGATAAAAGCCATACCTGAAACAGTGAAGTCTTTCCATATTGGTGTCATTCAACTCAAACTCCAGATAATTCTGTTGTTTTAAATAAAACATGAACAATAATTTCCCCCTCTTTATTTAATACAGGAAACTAAAATTGACTGTTTCCGAGTGGCCACAAAAGGTAGGTTGAAATTGTGGGAATATCTTCTGACTTATGTCTCTTAAAATTTACCTTAGACTATGTTTCAAAACTTTTTGCAATATAACTTCATTGAAATAAAAATGTGCATATATCTGTATCATATGTATATGCATGCATATATATATGTATAAAAGTTTTAGGATTTATGTCAGTTATCATTATTTCATGTAGATACTTTTTATAATTACAATCCATATTGCTGTGTTCCAAGCAGTTTCAATGCTTATCTTTTTAAAAATTGTTCTAAAATATTAATTTTTACATGAAGTCTATATATATCATACCAGTTTAGACCAAAGTGCACCACACCTAGTAAAAGTCTGTTTAGAGAGTCTTCATATACAAGGGAGTAAAATATTTATGCTCCCCCCTTCTTTAATGAGATGAAGTCTTGCTATGTTGTTCAGCCTGCCTCCAAACTCCTGGTTCCTCACCTCCTAAACAGCTGGAATGACAGGTGCAAGCCATCAGGGCACACCTGCTATTTTTGAGCAGTGATCTGATTATAATAGCACTATAAATTCAAGTCTGCATGAACTTTTTTTTCATTCATGATGCTTAAGTACCAGTAGCCAGGTGATGTTATCCTAGAACTTCTGTTTCCAAGGCCCAGTTAAAATTCTGAGAAATGTGATCAAGGATGAGCTATAGATATGGGGAGTCACAATGTGCTGCCCACACAGCACCTCCTAAAGAAGAAGGTGCAGATGCATGTACTTGGACATGAGCAGTAATCTCTCATCAAACTTAAGGTGATAAACATTACTTTTGGAAGTGCATGAGAAAATGCTTTGAGAAATATAAGTTGTCGTATTAAAGTGAGGCACTAGAAATTAACCCTTATAGTTAAATATATTCTTTCAGATCATCAGAGTAACCATGAGTATGAAGATGTTCTGTGTGATTTAACTTAGAAATAGTGAGAAGAAGGCATCATTGAGTCTGTGGCACAAGATCCACATCAGCTCATGCTGGATAAGTGCTGTTGGATAAATTATCATTTTATTATTGTTTAACTGTCAGGAAACAGTTTGAATGTGCCAGGGACATCCAATCTTCATTGCATTCTTGATTCATGAATATACATGACTTTTGCATTTAGTGTTAACAAATGTTTATTGTTGGCATTTTTTGTGCAGGCATTATGGAAGCTACTCACCTCATTAGTAATTTGTTCTCATGGGCTTATTGGTCTATTTTTGAGAATCTATTTTTGTTGCTTTTAAAATCTTCAATTCTGTATATCATATTGTACCTGATGAATACCTTTATTTATAGGAATAAGTTAGTATTAAATGAAACTACATTTAGTATGCTTCATGAGCTGCATTTAGGTGTCATAGTATTACAATACATAGTATTCAATACATAGTATTGAACCAGATATCCGTTTAGGATCTTAGAACTGCAGCTCATGGCCTGTGCTTGAGATCAGGACTTTTGAAATATTGCATTATTTTATTCCACTTAAAGTTACAGTCTGAAATATAAATCTAGACCCAAGGTGCCTAATTTATAATGCTTTGTGTTTAACATTACAGTAGAAAGTTTTGAAATCACCTTCCTACATGCATTCTCATTTATTTATTCACCACTAATGCAAAAAAGGAGACAGGTAGTTCTACTCATTATTAAGATGAAGAAAATGTGTGTATTTGGAGATGAGTGAATTTACTGGGGTCACTCAGCTAATAGTCTGTGGGTCAAAGCTTGATCCCAAGCATTCCAACTCCTACCCCAGGGTTTCTTTCACTGTGTTTCATGGTTTTTCACCCAGTAGAAACTCTGACCAGTTATACTATCGTGTAGTTTGAGCTTCTGACATCCTCTTTATGAGGATTGAGTCATTGCCCCAATGTACTGTGAAAACAATGAACTATTTCTTATCATGCTGATTCACATAGTTAAGTAATTATATAAATAACACACTAGTAAATATGGAAACTGACAAGTTTGCTGTTTCAACAATAGATTGAATTAGATGATGATTTGGATCATTTTTTCCATCAGCTAGATTTAATCAATATTGTAATTTTTTTTCAACTCACCAAAGAATGATTAGGCAGTCAGATGACCTGATTGACTAAATATTCCCCACTCATATTTTCTGAGTCATTTGCAAACATTTACACAGGAACAGACTCTATCCACATAACCTCTTTGAGGGAAATAGGGAAACAGATTTTAAGATTTGCTGCCTAATGCTGTCATTTCTGTTTCATAAAATCATAATTCAGTGAAACCTTGGGAGATAATCTCCCTCCAGGTAAAACAACCCTATATTG
Source organism: Sciurus carolinensis (assembly GCF_902686445.1). Taxonomy (NCBI): domain Eukaryota; kingdom Metazoa; phylum Chordata; class Mammalia; order Rodentia; family Sciuridae; genus Sciurus; species Sciurus carolinensis. Next base: position 377,407 of record NW_025920218.1, on the reverse strand, counting down.
TGCTATTTTGTGAAGTTCTACATGAACAGATCCAGCATTTCCCCCTTTGCAGCACAGCATAATGTTTCACAACCTTTTTTTTTTTTTTTTTTTTTTTTTTGCGGTACTGGGGATCAAACTCAGGACCTTGTGCTTGCAAGACAAGCACTCTACCAAATGAGCTATCTCCCCATCCCTTTCACAACCTTTATAATGAGAAAATTTTCCCTTCTTTATACTAAAAATTGTTTTTGCAGCAAGGAGGCTGTCCATCTTGACTCTTTAGTATAAACATTGAAATAGGTAGATTTAATAACTTTATTAGTACCATGCAATAAAAATTCTTGAAATTTAAGAGTTAAAACATCCTGTGTGTTTTGCCATATATTGCTGACAGCATGGTGGCTTAACTGAGTTTTCAGATATTGAATTGTTTTCCTAAACCACTTTTCCTAAAGTGTACAAAGATTTCAGTGTTCTCATGAAACAAATAACTTTATAGAGAAAGTATGGAGGTGGATTTGTTTTCATAAAGAAATAGTTTGTAATTTCAAGTAAGGGTCTGTCAAAAATATGTCTCACACTATTTATCATTTTAAAGTTTTGACTATTTTAATCATATTCCAAAGATACATTTTGACACTCATCATCTCAAACATAATCTCATGGAAAACCTATGTGTTATTACATATCTTCATGTTTGGAGGATTGACTATGATTTTATGTATCCTCCCTTAATTTGTATGTCTAGATGAGATACATCTGACCACAGTGTGTTGACTATAGAAAAAGTAATCACAGAATGTTCTCTTTTGAGTTAAAAGAAGAAGATGCTACGCAGTAGGGTATGAGTGTTTGGATATCATCCTCCCAATTTAATTCATACCATCAAGTGGCTACAAAAGCTTTTAACTACTCTGATTCTCCAAATTATTTTAAAAATTAAGTTCACATTTTTATAGCTGAATACTTTTAATGACCATTTGGGGCAACTCTTACTTAGTAATCACTGTATGTGCTTTCTTTAACTTTTATATAAATTATGGCTACCTTACAGTAAGTGGTTGGGTGGAAACTCTTTTTATTTGAATTTTGGAAGGTTTTATGGATGACCAACTCTAAACTGACAGAGTATGTGTAAAAATCAAAGTCTGTCTTATTAGTAAATTAGATCCTTTGTATTGTGAGGCATATTCATTCTAATTGTAATGACAATTTAAACTATAGACATTAATCTTCTATAAGGTAATATTTTCCATAATGTGCCACCGATGTCTCTCCTTGACAGTGTAACCATTGATGCTTTCCTCTTATCTGCTTATTTTTAAATTTATTTAAATGCTTACTGTTGATTAGGCATAGACTAATCTGTAAGAATTCCAAGTATGTATATATAAAATATCAACTTTTGAAGATTTTGGGTTGACGAAAGCTTGGAGTTTTTTTGTTTGCTTGTTTGTTTGTTATTTTTGATATGCAGGGGGAAGGGATCCTATCTTCAATTTGTTCTTTTCTTGCTACAATTTGGCTAACAGCAGTGTAGCTAGAAGTCATAAGAAAATCTACATGTAAACACATACTACATTTTTTTTAAATAAGAGATATCAGATTACAAACCTTACAATGAAAACAGGCTACTCTTTCCATGTTATATTTACTTTAGGGTAAATTTTATGAGAAAAAAATGCCTTACTCTAAGCTTAGTATTTTATTTCACTCAAATTTGTACTGAGGGAGAAAATGCTATGCTGGAAAACCTTGAGTAAATTTTCAAGGATTTCTATTGTTCTGATAAAATTTCTACTCATATTCAGAAATCTGAATGTTTCTTTTTTTAGTCACTAGTCTCTTGGAGAAGTTTCTCCAGATTGTTTTCCTTTTCATGCTTTTGTTCTAAGAAAATCATTTCTAGGTCATAGTGCTACAGAATGAAAGTGTACTGATAAAAGAACTGAAAAGAATGTTGAAATAAAAGTTAATTAAGATTTCTTTTAATTACTCATATTCAATGCCCAAGGAAACAAATTATATAGTAAGGCCACTCATATATGCTGATCTGGTATTAGCTTAGGCTGTAAATTTAGAAATGGGAACAGGTACATGCAGAATTCAGAATTTCATGGAGAAATTTTTTTTCTTTTCTTAAAATAGTTGGCATAATGTATATCAGAAGTATATTAAGACCCCCGAGATGTTCCTAAAAAGAAGAAACCTATAAAGTTCTATGCCACCCACACGTATCTGACCCAAACTTTTTTTTGAAAGAATATGAGGATCTTGCAAAAGAGAGTTTGGTAAATGCCAAATCAGTTAATTCCAAAAGATCCCACCACATGCAACTGAAATGGCACTTCAGATATGTGACCTGTTCAATGCATTATTTACTCTTCCATGAGCTCCATACCTAAGACCCTAAATGTATCACCATCAAATGTTGTCTTCAAAATATAAGACTGAAATCTCTGACTTTATTTTGCAAATTTATTCTACTCTCTTTTGTAATACATTCTTATTGATATTTCTAGGAAGAAATTAGTATATTTTTATGTCAATGACCAGATAACAACTGTCTTTTACTAGGGATATACAAAGCCTGAGGGTCATCACAGAGCACAGCAAAAATAAATAAATAAGACTTTGTAGACTTTATGTCAGAACTACTGAGTTCTGCCTTACTAAACAAAACAGTCATAAGCAACAACTAAATAATTAACTCTGGACTTATTTTGATATTTTTTCCCTCCAGACTGGTGATGGATTCCAGGGGCACTCTACCATAGAGCTACATCCCCAACACTTTCTATATTTATTTTGAGATAGGGTCTTGCTAACTGGCTCAAACTAGATTCTATGGCCTGAGCCTTCCAAGTTAGTGGAATTTACAGGCATTTATCACTGAACCTGGCCCAATAATACTTTATTTGTAAAAGCAAGAGGTGGGCCTACTGACTCATTTTAAAGTAATTTGTAATGCAATCAAGCATTTTGGTTGAACTAAAAACAATATTTGCAAATAAACACTTTACAAAGAGGAATGTAGAGATTACATAAAGATTCTTCCTAACACACATTATAATGTTTAGCCTTGGATTGTGGTTTGAGTTCTTTATAATTTGTGGATGCCTGACTGACCACCATAGTGATTTTCAAATAACTTTTTGTTCATATCATTTACCTTTTTGGATGATAGAAAAGAGCCCTGTTTTCCAATAAAAAATAATTTTCTCAAAAGTAGAATAGATCAGATCTTCCTGTAAGTAATACATACAGGAGGAGTATGAGTTGAACAACAATAATCTGTGACCAAGCAAAAATATTATGGATATAGACCTTGGAATTGCTCCCAACTTTGCAACAAGTTTTAGAAAACACATTTTTTTCCATGTGCAATGTATATCCATATGCAAAATTGCAGAGTTTATCATCTCTAGAAAATCATCTTGGTAATGCATTTGGAACTCTCTGATCTATGATGAAACAGTTTGTTCATCTCACTTAGCAAAACTAGAATGGATTCATTAATAACATGCAAAAGACTTATCTCACAGTCTCACCATTTTTAAACTCAATTGCTGCACTTGTGTAGTTATAAGAAACAGCACTGTTCGAATGATGCAGAGGGATATTTCAAAAAATTATACAGCAGCAGTTTTGGGTTCAATTGTCTACAGATGGTAGATGATCTATTTTCCTTACTTGCTGCCACATTTTTAATAGTGCCCAGGTATTCCCATGTTAATGAGTAATCTTTCATGTAAGCTTGTGCATAATTTCCCAATATGTTTTCAGTGCATCATTTTCCAGTTGTATCATGTTAGAACTAACATTTTAATTTCCTATTTTTTCAGTACCTGTGTGTTATAAATGTTAACCACTTATACACAACTATAGAGATGTGCAGGCAAATCAAGAAGCCAGCACAGTCCACTTAGAAAATCTTAATCATTTCTTCAGTTGCATGTTAACCATGACAGTTATAGCAAAGGCAATTAGTAATTTCCATTCTGTCTTTAACTAATACTTTGAGATACATTCTTTATTCTCTTATTGTGAAAGAACAAGTTTCCTAAATTGAAATCTGCATACAATGTAGTTATCAGAAAACTTCTGTTACATAAAAACACTTTTAGTGAAATTGGAAAATATTCTTCACGAAGGTGATTTTAGCAAGAAGAGAAAATATTGTGACTTAAGCCACACATTTTAAATAACCTCATAAATTAAAAGCCTGATGTTTGGATCATAAGAATTAGCAACAAATCTCTCTACATCACAGTGGATTGCAGTTGGAAACAGTTTAGTCTTCAGCTTAATATGACTATTTGTTTTATTTTTTCTTTGGTTTATCTATCAAAGATCTCAGCCAAAATTTGGAACTGTATCAGTTAGAAATCCTACTGCCTGACTAGTGCTTGTTTAAAAGAATTCAGAAAATGCAACACCTTGTTATGGTTTTTTCCTTGCTTTTATTTCTTTTCATTTTATTGTTGTTAGAACAAAGTTGAGATGATTTGATATATTGATGGGGATTTTTCTTGGCTTTATTTTTCCCTTTATGCATGCTGACCTGGAAATCCTCCTTTGCCTTAACTGTGATGATCATGACTCAGCTTACACCTTACATTCACATCATTCCTGCTGCGGTCTGTCACCCAACTAACAGGACAGATGAAGTATAGATGCATCATCATGCCCACTTCCTGTTTATTCTTCACAGCTCTGTTTCCCCTCTACATTTCCACCTTTGCTTAAGGCCTGTTTATAATGTTTCAGACCTTTGATATAGACCTGTGCTTATATTAAATTAAGTGATATGTTTGGCCTTTCCCATGTGCACCTTTATATTCATGCATTAAGTACAACTCCACTGCATATTTTCATTGTGTGTTTGGTCTGTTGGTATGTTCCTTTCTAGCCTAATGTGATATGGAAGTGAAATTTGCTGGACTTGCAATAGCAATGACATTAATTGACAGGATTTCAAAGTTCATGAAGATGTATTTCCAGTTTTCCTAATTAATCTAAAAAGGTACTGTTAAAATGAAACTTGAGTGGGCTTTAGTTTCATAGTGAGACCTGTGAGATAGAGAAGGTACCCATATTTCTTCCTAGAAATTTAGGATGAGTTTTGACCCTGACATCTTCTGACTTCAGTTTCCTCATTTATAAACCAGTATTAACATACTTCATGTTATATTAAATGAAAATTCCATAAGATTCTTAGCATATGAGAGGTGTTCAAAAAGACCATCTTTCTTCCTTCCTAAGCAAGCATTTATAAAATTGGTCAGCATACTTTAAATGCCTATATAATTGATAGTATCATTTAATCAGTGTATACTGAGTCAAATTATAAGTTAGACTTTGATTCCACCAGGTTGTCGTCTTAACTGTAAAGAAGGATCTTTTCAAATAGTGCAATGGTAGAAATTACCTGACAAAGCACAATATTATGATATCAAGAGGTCTTTTGAAAATAATAGCTGAGAAAATTTATCCCCTTTGTTTTTGCCATAGTCTAAAAAACTTCAACAGAGATATTTAGGAGCAATGCCTCTATGTTTGTGTTACTCTTCATGTTGTGTAGGGAATCACCTAAGATGTTAGATATGAATTCTAACCCAGATCTTTGATCTGGAATTGGTAGAGAACCTACCCATATGTGTGTTTCAGTACTTCCCCAAATGATTCTTATAATCAGCAAATCTATATCCCAGAATAGATTAAACAGAATGCCACAATTCATGAAAGCTTTTTTATTAAAGCATTTCATTGAGGAAATATTGCATGTTTACTAAATGAGAACCTGAAGATACCAGGATCCCTACTCTCTCTTAAGCCCCCTCCCCCAGTCTTCATTACATATCAGGGGCCACATGTGTATAGCTCTTAGGCCACATGAACATCATTTCCCATATCCAAATGCAGTTTGCTGGACTCCTTGCACATTGTTGGAGTCTTTGAAATATTGACACTTCTAGCAAGCATGTGGAATTTATTATGTATTCTTACTTTTTGATAGGAGAATGAATGGCAAATTTGAGGGCATAGAAAAGATTCTAAGGAAGTTTTCAAGAAGAAGTTAGCACTTTCTTCAGCTGTCATATCCTTTCTTCCACACAATTAGTTTTTAGAAGCTAAGCATGCACTAGACTGTGATCTAAAGCACAAATTCTGGAAGAAAATTTTGAGGGAAAATAGATAGTGATTTTAATGCTTCAAAACTCAGTTTCAGACAAATTGTTGGAAATGTCCACTCTTAACTAAGTCATTCTCAAAAATCAGCAATTTTAGAAGCAACTGCCCAGATCCCCTTTACTGATTAATCCTCTTTATAGGAAAGCTGCACACCATTGATAACTTAGTATTGACAAATTCTTTCCTCATTTTATTACTTGACCATGATTGAGAAACTCAAATGGAAAAGAAAGTCTTTTTCAATATAGTAATAGCAGTAATAATTCTCTTGGAATTTTAATGTCTAAATATTAAATGATAAGTCTTTGATAGATCATCTTATTTGTGAGTATCATCCAAATCAATAAATAAGAACAACGAATGGCATGAAATCAGAACAAAAACAAAAAAGTAGATTCATTTTTAGAGGTGATATGTTTGTATATCTCAAAAAATTCAGTCTTTCAGTGTTATATGAGTAGTATATTTCTGATAAGTACTTGTAAGCCAAACATGGCTCTGTATGCCCTGTAGTGGAAAAGGGAGACAAAGGAAGAGTTATAAATTAAAAAATATAATCAAGTTACAAATAATACATAAAGTGTGAATGTAGGTTATTCCAGGAGTAGTAATTAACTTTACATTCCCAGGAAGAAAAGCAGTGATGTGTAATTTAAAATCTTGGAGATCGTCTGTGATTATGTGTAATGTTAAGGTACAACTGAAAAAAACTAAATAAGACTGTAAGGAATTCCATATCTCTAAGTAACAAGATGTGAATAAATTGTCTCATAATCTCTAAAACCATAAGACTGCTATTTATAAGATAAATAAGAGAAAGACCTCTGCAAAGGTAAAGGATAAAAGTAAAATTATGAAAATTAATTAAAATAGATGACTAACCCCATAATTTCATAAAAATGCTGTTACAAGTGACTGAGGTCTGCTCAGTTGAAAATTTAGATTATCTGTAGGGGCCAGTGCTATTTGAAACACACCTGGAGAATCTGAATTCTTCCATATGTCCACAGTTTCCTTTTAATTCTCTGCTTTTATCTCTTCTTTCCTCTTCTCAGCAGGTTTCTCAGTCTCCTTTGTTTTTTTTTCCAGTGGTTCCCTTTCTCTTACCCCAACTCTTTCTGTCTTTCTCCCTCAAGCACCAGGAGTGGTAGTATGACACCTGGTTTGTCATTCCTTAGGCATATAGTGAGAACCATGCAATTTGTTGCTTGGATTTAATTCAAACACTGAAACCAAACATGCTTATTCCCAGGATGAGGCCAGGCATATGGTACCACAGATAGCACTACCTTTGCCCGACTCCCTGACTACACTGTAAGACCCAAGTAGCATGTATGGGTGTCACTACCTATATATATCTGTTTGTGCTCCAGGAAGTCTGTGTCCTTTTAGTCCCAGGCACTCTCTCACCTTAGAAGTTAGAGGCTCTGGCCTGACAGGGCAGTACCCTTCCCAGTACTTCCTAAATTCCCTTCTTATGCTTCCTCAGTGAGCCTGTGAATTCTCCTCAAGGTATGACCCCATTATTTTTTGTGGTTACTCATTTATTAAATTTAATATGGGCTGTTCTATCAAGTGGGTAAAGGCCATAACACCATTAAATCTAAGTTCCAAGTGTGCTTCTCCTCTACTCTCATACCTGTACCCAGGCTCCAGAAAGCAAAGCTAGTATATGATTACAAACACTTCTTTGTCTGATCTTATAGGGCATCTTTTCCACTCTTCTGTGGAAATCCTTCAGGTTGGCACATTGCAACCTCTGACAAGAAGCCTTTCCAAATTTTCTCTCATGTTTCCCCAGTCTGGCTCTGTAACTCACCTTTGGCACTTACATGGCTTCTTATATTGTGTTTGGTAGCCAGCTCCCTGCAGGATGAAGGTGCAGTCTTCTTTCTCCCTAATTGCCCTGCAGAGCCTAGTTATGATACCTTGAGCATGCAAGGAACTTAATACAGGGTGTTCCTTTGAAGGCTATGTCATATGAACAGCATTTTTCTGTGTAAGTCCAGTACTGTGACCAATGTATATAGGTGGTAATGGGTAACATCTGGATGTTTCAGGAAATGATCACTGGTCAAATCCCTCTCACCCCTGGAATGCAACTTCAAGTAGGTCTTGCACTCTGCCTTTTTTTTCTCTCTTCATTTTCTCCTTCACCCAGGTTATTAGTCATGAATACAGGTCAAAAAGCTTCTTGGACAAGTTAGGGCTCCTGTCCCCAACCCTCATATCTCCCTGTCATTGTCAACTTTGAGGACATCATGATGGACCTCACTGTGCCCTTAAGAGCCAATAACCCAAGAGCCCCACTCTTATTTTCTGCCACCTGTCTGTTCCCTTACCACCTGTAAACTCCTACTCCTTTCTGTGTCTTTCTGTGTCCTCTGTATTCAAGTTAAGCCACTTGAAATTCCAGAGTTCCCAGCATCCAACCTTGTGCCTTCACCCCTGGCTGTTCAGACAACACTTCTAACACTTTTCCTCCCACCTTGAATTTCCTCCACTTCTACACCTCCCATTTCCCCTCATCCTCTTTCTACTTTTACCAGTAGGACAATAAAGCCATCACAAGGGATCATTTGAATGTTCTCTTCCCAGGCAACTGTGTCAACTTGCCTGCAAATTCTGGTGCTTGTGAGTTGTCATTGCTGTTGCTTATCTGCTTGAAGCAATTGCCCCTGGTCCAGGCCACTTTTTCTGCCTGCTGAAATGCTGTGGCCCCACTTCTTGCCCCTTCTAGGACCTTGTTCCCATAGTCATCTCCTTTTTCTCCTGTATGACCAACCTTTTATCTGCTGGATCATTAGAATTTACATTCAAAGATGCTGCTACTTCTTCTATCTTAATTTAAAAAAATCTCCATCAATTCCTTGCATGCCTTCTGGCTGCTCTTCAGGGAGGGCCCCTCTTTGCCTATGTTCCACCTCCTGGTCAGTTTCCCTCCCCCCTCAGCTTGCTGGTCCCTCCTCATGAGTCACCCTTTCTTTCTGTGTTCACTTCCTAATTGTCCTCATGCAGGCTCATGGCTTTAAACACCATCTTCTTTTTTTATGGCAACTTCAAAATTTGTCCCAATCTCATATCTCTCCACTGTATATTCAACTGCCTATTTAATATCTCCTTTGGATGTCAATATATCAAACCTGAGTGGTCTAAAAACTATCCTCCTGGTTTCCCCACCCACCATCCAAACCTGTTCCTCCAGCACTGTCGGGGTGCCCGGGACCCCTGGCCCTAGGTGTGGTAAGGCTAAGATGGCACTTGGCAGGCTGCCAGTATGGTTGGCTTTTGCACAAACAACTGACATCATTTTGAGGAAGTTCCAGGGATTGGTTGAGTTCCCTCGTGGACAGTGCATAATCACTGCATATCTGCATTTACTGCCTGTATCTGTTCATGCTCTCCCCTCGTGCTCAAATGCTGATTGGTTACAGTAATGTATATATTGGAGTGTAAGTTCCTCAAAGAGAGAGAACAAAGAAAGAACTGAGAGGAAGGGGGTGCGCGCAATAAAAAGGCTGAAAAGAACCAGGTGTCGTGTCTCTCTGCGGGCGGGGAGCGCGACAGGTGGTGCCGAAACCCGGGAGCCCTAAAAATAACTCTAGAGTAAGTATAAGGTAAGTATTTAATAAAGTAAATTAAACAGTAAAAAGGCCTTAAAAGTTCGCAGAACAGCGACTAGTTAAAGAAAGTTCGCGGTGCAGCGACTAGCCATAAAGGTTCGCGGATCAGCGACTAAGGTTCACGGAACAGTGACTAGCCAAGGGGTTTTGTGTTATCTGTGTGTATGAAGTGATAGTAGATTTTCTGTGTACTAAGTGTCTTTGTTACATCAATTGCATGGCTTGTTTGTGTGCTTGGAGCTCTTAGTGCTGTAAGATTTAATCATAGGAACAGAACTGTCTAAGACTAGAATGCAACAGCCTCTTAGGGAGTTGCTAAAAAGTCATGGAATGCCACTAAAAGCAAAAACAGCTCGAACGTTCCTTGATACCATAGAGAAGATCTCTCCGTGGTTTTTAAATGAGGGGCTATTAAATATTCCACAGTGGGAACATAATATAGTAGCCATAGTCCCCACAAGTATTGGGAGATAATTGTTTCATGATTTTCTACATTCAAACCTAACCTAATTTCTCAACCAGAAAGAAAAGGGTTAAAAAGTCCTGGGTGATCCTCCCTCCCCCCTGCCTGGCCTTGCCGAAGCCTGCGTTGGAATGTAAACTGCAGCAGTCTCAGCGGGAAAGGGGGAAGTAACCTGAAGAAAAGAAAAAAAAAAGGTGTCTGTTTTAAACTTCTACACAGAACTAACTTATTTTCTAGGATTCTTCGTTTGTTTTGTTTTTCTTTAATGCTGTATTTTTGAGCTCATAATTTTGATCCTGCATACCTAGGTTAATGATTTTTTTTTCTTTTTGATCAGTTCTATTTTTTATTCAACTGAAGTTTTTGAACATCTGTTTCATTGCAATGAACATTTACCTATAAAGTTTCAAGGCCTTTGATTTTATGTTATTTGTATGTCGTGCTGTCTAATGTCATGTTTTGTCAAAACTGAGCGCTCTTAAAATTAAAATTTAAAAATGGATCCAAATACTTTTATTCACGTGATTTAAAAGGGTTCAATTTAAATTGGGTAAACTAATGAAAGTAAAATGTCTTTAAAAATAACTCGCAAGTCTCTAGGTGGTCAAGCAAATAAAATATTGATGTTAATAAAATGTCTAATATCAATTGCTTCTAGGACTTTTCTTCAGCAGGAAAGAGGCAACAGATCCTGTTCAGGACACTTGTCTGATATCTTGGTTTTTATAAAATAAATAAATTGGAGTTAACATGTGTGGGATTACTCAAATGTGTTTGTAGAGACATCTGGTTAATTTACAAAGTTAAAATGCTAATTGTTAAATAACATCAAGTACTTTTAACTCCTTAAATTACATGGGGTAACATACTTAAACATTATTGGTGTTTTCATAGGTTGGTAAATAAAAAGGGTTTACGATTACTTTGTGTCCTCACTAAACTAAAAACAAGGTTACTAAAAGTTATGTCCTAACAAGTGGAATTCTATATATAAAGGGTCCCAAAAGTTTCAACTGTGTTTCAATTAAGAGTACTATAAATAACAAAATATTTAATCTTATTAAAATAGAGTAATTTATCTAAATTCAAAAATTTCATAAGAGTTGTATCAGAATGTAAACAAAAAGGGGTCAACAGATAGAAAAGAAAAAATAAAAGGTTCCGGGTTTAAAAATATATTTAATAAAAAGAAAAAAAAGTTTCTGGATAAGAAAGTCTGTGTGTAATAAAGGGCAAGTTTCAACAAGTGTATGTGTAACTAAGTTGGTTGTATGTATGTAAAACAGCTAAAGCTATTTAAGGTTTTTCCTAAGGTAAAATACTAATGTTCTGATATAAGCCAAAGTTTAATCTATATGGTAAAATGACATGGTAAAATAACAAAGTTTTCTTAAAAACACTAATTCATTCTTAACTTTGTGTCTCTTAAGTTTTATTCTTTAGAACAATTGTCTTAAAAATAGGGGTTTATACAATTATGGTTAAGCAACTGTTAAAAATTGTACTATGTTATAAAGTCTAAATTTTTCTTTAAAAACTAAAATTGGTAAGAACCAATTCCTCACTAAAATTAAAATAACTCTAACCACAGATGTACCTTATAACCCACAAAAACAAGGTATTGTTGAACATACACATCTCACCCTCAAAAATACACTTTATAAACAAAAAGGGGGAATAAAGGAGACCTTCAGGTCCCCTAAAGATAAACTTTCTCTTTGTCTCTTTGTTTGGGGTTTTTTAACTCTGGGTAATAAGGGTAAACCCGGTGCTTTACTGGAGCTGCGGCTCAGTTTGTGTGTTTCCACGAAATAAACTAACTTACAACCTCTTTTTAGTCTCTTAGGAGGAACAGTTTAACTATGTAACAAAACAACTGCTTCTCTCAATTGTACTTCAGATTTGTGCTATCTCTCAATGTTAAAATGCTTCTAGGTTCCTGCTGGCAGACTTAATGTGTGTTCCTACCTTCCCACCAGTCCCAGTCTCTGTTACAGATACAGAGTTACCAGTGCTACTGTCAAGACTGCAGCCGCTACATTAACAACTACTATACAGACAGCAACCACAGTGAACTGCTTAGCTGAAAACACTGCCACAACTTTACAAACTCTAAAAACTCTAAACCAACATTTAAGAACAGGCATTCTCCTGGTGAATCAGAGAGTGGACCTATTACAAGAACAAGTGGACATATTAGAAGAACTTTTGGGACTGGGATGTGTTTACTCTTTAAGAGCTGTTTGTGCTACCCCCATTGTATATGATAATTCCAGCACCGCAGCTGGGTTATCTAAAAAATTGTCAGCCTATCTTACTTCTACTTGGTCGTCTCAATTTGATAATCTTACCTCACGACTTAGGGCTAAAATTGTCAAAGTTAATTCTACTAGGGTACAAATTGCTTCTATGCCTGAGCTGGCTAAATGGTTTTCTTCTGCTTTCAATTTTGTAAACAGTGGGCAAGCCTTGGCACTTTGGGGTTTTTACTCCTCTTTGGTATCTTTTTCCTCACCCGCCTGGTTGTACAACTACGAGCCACCCAACAAATGGACCAGATTATTTTTCATCAGGCCATGACTGCCCTAGAGGCCGGCAGTTCCCCACAAGTATGGCTCACGATGCTGGACCGGTGGTCAGAGACGGGTAAGGAAGGAGGTGACACCGTACCAACCTAAGACAGGAGCTGTAGCATGCTCTGCAGTTATCCAATGACGGGTAAGGACGGTAGTTGACCACTCCGCCTAAGACAGACACGGTCCCAAGCCTTAATTTTATAATAAAAAAGGGGGAGCTGTCGGGGTGCCCGGGACCCCTGGCCCTAGGTGTGGTAAGGCTAAGATGGCGCTTGGCAGGCTGCCAGTATGGTTGGCTTTTGCACAAACAACTGACATCATTTTGAGGAAGTTCCAGGGATTGGTTGAGTTCCCTCGTGGACAGTGCATAATCACTGCATGTCTGCATTTACTGCCTGTATCTGTTCATGCTCTCCCCTCATGCTCAAATGCTGATTGGTTACAGTAATGTATATATTGGAGTGTAAGTTCCTCAAAGAGAGAGAACAAAGAAAGAACTGAGAGGAAGGGGGTGCGCGCAATAAAAAGGCTGAAAAGAACCAGGTGTCGTGTCTCTCTGCGGGCAGGGAGCGCGACACAGCACCCCCTACTTGCTTCAGTAAATGGCACTTTTGTCTCTCATGCAGCTCCTAACAAGCACAAGTGGCTATTATTCTGAAGCTCTCTACATCTAGGTCACGGACCTGTGGCCCCATCATCAAAAGATATCTCAAATTGGACCTCATCTTCCCAACTCAACTGCCACCATTATGTTCCAGCCATCCTAGATTTGTGCTTGAGTTATTGTGATATCCTTAAAATTAATGTCCATGTTATCACCACAGAACCCCTACAGTCTGCTGTGCCACCTGGTGCCAGGGAGGACCTCTTAAAAATAATCCAGATCACCTTCCTCCTCTACTGAGAGTCTTCCTGCAGCTCCCATCTCAAGCAGAGAAAAAGCAGAATCCTAGCTGCAATCTGTAGAGGTTACCCCCAACATTATGTCCCTCCACTTTCCCAGATCTCTCCACTCCAGTCTCTCTCAGTGTTTCAGTCTCATCTTGCACCTCAAAAGTATTTCTTACCATTGCCTCTGAGGCTTCATCCTGAGTCACCCTTTTCTTCTTTCAGGTCTCAGTCCAGTGCTATTTTCTCAGTGATTCCTTCTCTGATTCTCATCTTACCAACCACCATATCCCAGTCCACCTAGTGCCTCTCTTCCATCAAGGAGAGTGCAGAACATCAGTTCACATACTGTCTACACTATTTGTTTACATTTTTGTCTGTCTTTCTCCATAAAAACATAAGTTCCAGGAGGACACAGGGCTTTGTTTTGTCCATTTTCTCACTGCTATATTCCCAAAATCATGCATGACACATTGTTAGGTCCTCAGAAAACACTTGCCAAATAAATGAACATCATTGCTGATGTTTTCTTCCACATTCAGGGCCAGATTGGCATTAATCAGTGTTATGCAAGGGTTCCCACTGGTACCCTGATGCCAGGCTGTCCACTTGACTCTTCTGACATGATGTCTGAGAATATGTCTTCTCTCTCCAGGTAAGACCACACAGAACAATATGGGCCACATTGTCAGCAGTTCCAGGCACCAGTCGTGCCCCTTATGGCCTTCTGGACTTGTCCTGTTCAGACTTCTGGGAGAATTTTTGCAGATAGTTTAGTAGTCAACATCAGGACTAGACTTCAAGTCAGTGCCTGAATACATCTTGTTCTAGGCCCAGTTTGCTGCCCTTGTTTAACATTGAGTACTGGGCCAAAACTGACTTGTTCCCAGTCATTTTGAAAACCAACCAAATTCTACATTTGATAATTATTCCCTTTCTTCTGAACTTTTTAAATTCATACTAGATATCACAACTGAAACTTTAAATGACAGAGTAGAATGAACTCCATTGCTTGGTCATTAAAACAAGTACTCAGAGCTGGTACTATGAGTCAAGATTGGACATCTGCAAGGAGTGTGTACCATATCTCAACAGCCTCATCTCTAGTCTCTGTAATATTTTAACATGTTCATCATCTTTGTTAATATGGTCAAACTTATTAGTCAAAGCTTACTCTTAAATGCACATATTGAAGTTTATTCACTATACATGAAAGTATGCACAGTATTCTCTAAACAAAACACATGCAAAAGGAAAAATTGCCTTTGAATAAAAAAATTTTTATACAGAAAAAAGTATAAAAGTTTACATCATTAGAAAACTAGCAATAAAATAACAAGATAGAGGGAAAATATTACAAAACAACTCTTTTGCCAAGGAGTTTGTAAATTGTGCTGTTAAATTCATAGATGTGGGTGAGAAAAGAAAAAAGAAAAAGAATGACTATCGGTTACAATTGTACTTTGTCACAGATTGTTCAAAGCTTATTGATAGCTCCTAACCACAGGCACATGTTTCCAAAGAAATGAAGGACATGACCATTTTAGGAAGGGTAAGAGGTGCAGAGCACATATGCGAAAGGCAAGCACTGTTTATATCTAGAGGGAGCCCAGAGCCAAGAACATGCTCACCCAATTGTCTGAGACATGTGTCTTATTTCAACTCCACTTTGAGGTTATGTTGCTGTTTTTCCAGAGAAAGTCTAACCCCAAACACCCAAACCCACCAGAAGGTTGGTCATGAGTGAGCTTCTTATTTTTTTGAATCACTGTGCCATTTTGCAACTGATTGCTATCAACCATGTTGAAATTGAGCAATGCAGAGAGAGAACATCATGTTTTCTTGACTTGCAAAGGAAAATGAGTTAAAAGTAAGTACTAAAGAATGATAATATGGAGCTTACAATGGCTGCATAACAATTTACTTTCCTGTGTCCCAACAGGGAACAAAAAGGCAAGGGTGACCACCTCTCTTTTTCCCAAAGTAGAAGAGTCATGAGCATAGGTAAAATGGTGAATAGAGATAACCAGTTATTCACTCAACAGAAGCAAATGTGACTACTAACAGGACATACTCACTGTTACTAAGTATTTATTATGTACAGATTGTATCTTACTATTTTTTAATGTTTAAAATTTTTAACTAAAGATTTTCTAAACATTTTCTTTCCCAATCTTTGCATTTCCTAAAATAATTTAGTTATCAGAAAAAAAGAAAAGAAAAGAAAAAAATCTTACATCATTTATGTATTAAAAATATATTTGGAGAACTGGTAAATGCTAACTTAGTGAGATAAATGAAATGACATCCAATATGTGAAAAATTGGAAAAATATAACCTATGTTATTTTTACAAAAATGTATGATCTTAAATTTAAATTGG
Source organism: Sciurus carolinensis (assembly GCF_902686445.1). NCBI lineage: Eukaryota > Metazoa > Chordata > Mammalia > Rodentia > Sciuridae > Sciurus > Sciurus carolinensis. The sequence goes on along the minus strand of NW_025920218.1, from coordinate 361,298 downwards.
ATGCAAAATCAAATTTGAAAATCATTTGACTTTTTCCATTTCTGAATTCAAAATATTTCTTTTACCTGATTCCTTTAAATTTTAATTCTTTTTTGATCACATACCCATTTCAGTTTTAGATTTTTCTTAGCAATTTATTTAACATAATTGTTTCATCTAAGATGGCTATCTGGTTGTATATTCCCATAGTTTGTTGGATATTTCAGGTGTATAATGGCCATAAAAATAATTAACATTAATACTTTCAACATCTTACTAGGCAACTAGCTAAGGGATATTCATTCAACCAAAATAGCAGGATATCTCTTGACCTCATCAGAAGTAAAAATGACCTATAAATGTTTATCCAGAAGGGTTTTTTACTTGAGTTGTGCTGTCATTATGACTGTCCCTTCTTTTAAGTGTGCCTCTGTGGTAGAATTTCAGATAAACATGGCCTTGGATCTTTCTCTTGGCATGTCTCTCACCTCATCTTGACCAGCTTTCTCAGGTCAGGCTATAACCATGTTTAGCATGTAAGTTTTCTTGCAAAAAATCTTAATATGAGTGTGTTCAGGAAGAAGTGTGATCTGCATGTTCCCAAAGGAATGAAGGCCCAAATGGACAATTGTAGCTAGACACCCCCTATTTCTCAGCCATGACTCACATTAGAATTTGCCCAGTATGCCGTGCACAAAGGCATAGATGTGGTGAGAGTTCAGTTGTCAGGAATGAAGAATTCCTAAGTGAAAACCCCAACAGAAGGAGAGGAAAAACTGATTCAATCTTTTTTTTTAAATTTTATATATATGTTTACTTTTTGATGGACCTTTATCTCTATGTGGTGCTGAGAATCAAACACAGTGCCTCACACATGCTAGGCATTTGTCCTCCCACTGAGCCACAATCCCAGCTCCTGATTTAATCTTAATAATATTTTTTAACAACAAAAGCCAAAAGAAAAGTCTAATGTGAGAAGATTGTACATGAAATACTTTTGTCAACCTAGTATGAGGTAGCATTGTAGCTCAGACACCAAGCATTGTCCCATCCTGGTTCAACAAGGAGAAGTCCTGAAAGAATGATTTCTGTTTAGTAAATTGAACATTGCATCCCTAATATTTTTTTGGTGAGCTCATTTAGCAGAGGAAATGGATGTTTTGTCAAACATGGATTTAACTTTCCATCACATTATACCTTAAACAGGACAAATGATGTGTTGGAAATGGGAAGCCAGGAGAGCTGAGATGTAGCTGCCATTCTTAAGTCCTTGGTTATCTCATTTAAACAGATATGAAATGTGGGTCCCAAAGGTGTGGTCACCAACTGCTTCCCACTTTGTGAATAAATTGCTTAGAAGGAGTCTTTTGCCTACCAGATGTTATCTAGATTTTTATTTCCAAAGGCAAGGGGAAAAATTATTGCTGGTAGAATGCATGGTAAATGAGCTCATCTTCTTTTCCACGTGTTTGGGCTAATATGTTATGAAATTATTGCTTCATTTATGAAAAATAATTGAGGAAAATATTCCAGCAAATCAAATGTGGATAAAGACTTAGGAATAGCTATTGTGTTGTTAGCAAGTTTTTAAATGGAAAAGCAGGATCCAAGACAAATAATAAAAATATTTTAAAACTATGTTTGAGAAAATTCTCTTATAAAAGGATCAGACATGGGTGTGCTCTGATTTAGTAAAATATTGAAGAACAATGTGAACAATTACAGTCCTTTCAGTGCATATGAAAGCTGTATTTTTTAAAAATCAAACTTGTTCCTCTGCTGGCTTTGATAAGTCTTATTACTCTGTTAAATATAGAAAAAAATTAAATGTAACATCTTCATTCCCTTACTCACTTTCTCTCCCGTTTCATTTCCTTTCACCTTTAGGAGCTACCACTCCAAAACCAGTCCCAGAACATGAGAAACAAATAGACCTCATGATTAAAATTGCCAGCACCTTGCTGTTCATTGTTATATTTCTTGGTGTTGTGTTGCTAATGAAGAAAAGGTGAGTCCACAGCTGTTGCCAAAAATGTAGTTTTCTTCCATTGTTTGCCAGGTTGCTTTATGTGGGAAAATATTCAGTTACTGAGTTAGTGTTGATGACCGGGACACATCTGTGACTCTTATCATTGCTAACATTTTTCATAAAGTAGTATTCAAGTTTATGGGACAGAAATTTAGGAGTAAATGGATCTGGTTTTGTATGAATAGACAAAACATATTATGCCCAAATAGTGTAAGAATTATATGCCTTATAATACATAAAGCTCTAAAAATCTTAGAAGTAATTTCCCTGCTGGGGAACTGGTAGTAATTAATACAACATGCTAGTATATTTGGTGTTCTCAAGGGTATAATAAAGCACTTTCCTCATTATTTTATAAGGAACATGAGCCCATGTTTTGTGCAGGCCTCATGAAAGAGTGTTTGCTAATCAGCACAGTACCCCCTGAGAAAAGAGAATATCAAAGAACAGCCCCAAAGAAAAACAGCAGAGCATCAACACTTACAAGACAAGTTAGAGTGCAAGTTAAATGTTATAATATGACCCTGTCTACCCAAGGGGTGATTTGGGGGAATTGATAAATAGATCTGGCTATACTAAGCAATTCTTACTTTCCATACTTGGAAATTTTTGTTCTGTAAAAACAAGTAAAACCATTCTTGGCAGCATTTCCTATTAGTGCCTGTGCTTAGTGACACAAACAAGTCAGGTCAGGAAGGTACTGTTTTCCAACAAAAGATATTAGTCCATTTATAAAGCAAATAAAATAATTAATTATGATTTTGAAAGTAAACCTAAAGACCAAAGCAAAGACAGATGGACTTGGCATTTTATAACATAAGAATAGGTAGGATTTGGGCATGGTGGTGCACATCTCTAACTCTAATTCTAGGGACTCAGAAGAGCAGCAGTAGGATCACAAGCTTGAGGTGAGCCTTAACAATTTAGCAAGATCCTGTCTAAAAGAATAAAAGAGATGGGGATAAACTCAGTGGTAGAGCATCCTGGCATTTAAATCCCTGTGTCACACACACACACACAAACACACACACATACACACACACACACACACACACACACACACACACACAAACACAATTGATCTGATATTAATTTGATAAAAGAAATTATAAACTAAGTAGTATAAGTAAAATATAACAGAGTGTAGAGGAGTGTTTGGCTCAGAAATCATAATGCAATAAGTAGAGAGATGAAATATGTCCAGGGAAAGGGCAATTTGTTGTCTCTTATTAAAATAAAAAATGACTTGCTACCTGAAAATGAACACACTTTCTTGTTAAAAATATTTGTCTTATGATTGCCTGACACTGTTTGCATCATACCTTCTACTACTGCTTTCATTCAAAAGAAGCTATTAACATCACATCCTTCCTGAATGTGCCCAGTGTATGAAAGTTTTAATTAAATTTACAAATACAGATTTATAATTAATTTTAACACAGGCCATCATGCATTTGTTTCTCTTCCAGCCCCTGTGCTTTGTACAAAAGGTCCCCTTATCTGAATTAGTGAACTCAATATCACTTTCCATTAGCATGGCTGATTGGCTCCAAGCATCTTCTCTCAGACACTGTTTACATGCTAATGCCCTCACAAATAGACTCTGTTCCAACTGGTTTGCTATAGGACTCCAGAGCAGTAAATCCAGGCAGTGGAAGGTGCTGTCTTCTGCTTTCTGCCTCACTGCCTTTGTGAATTCTCTAGATTAAGCTCTGTAATTAGACTGCAGAGTAAGTAAGGAAAATTTAACACATGCAAATAGAGCAAAAGGACTTTACTGCTAATTATGGTTCCTGTACCATAGTCAAGAAAAATTAATTTTTAATATTATTTGACTTTTCACTAACCCATAGGAGTCTAAAGAAGTGATATTTGTGCTTTAAAAAAGACTCCCACAACAGAAGTTAATCAATATTCTACAACTGGAAGGAATTCAAGATAAAAGCTGTATATTTGAAGATTTGGAGAAAAATTGGGGAGGGGACTGTTAAATTTCTATAGAAACTTTAGTGTGTAATAACTTTGTTTTTATTTTTGTTTTGTTTCCAGAAGATGCAGATGTTTAATAAAACATTGCTATAATATAATCACACTGGCAATTTATAAATAACCACTTCCCAGCTTCCAGCATTTACAACCAGGAATTTAAATAGACAGTATATAATTTTCATGTTTTAAATTTTTACCTAAGAATGTCTTAGGCCAAGTTTTAGTGCCATGAACTCCAACTGTTAATACTCAGCTCCTGTGAAGGAAAGTGCCTTCAGGATGGTAGCCTAACTTTGCATTCTGAGTCAAGTGAGGATCTCAAAGGTAACTTTGTTGGTTACACATAGTAAAGAATTATAATTGCAAGGATTTCTACTTTGAAACTAGTATAGGTTTTAGCAGGGAGGTTGTGTGTCAGGCAAAGAATTGGGTTTTATTACTGAAGATGGAAAACAGACTTATTTGTGAGTGGTTCATGCATTTCTCTTCTGTTTTTTTACTTTTTTCTCATTCCTCAGAGGCTGAAGACTAGAGGACAAACAAGCATTCCTATGACTATAAAAGAGGGGAGACAGAATTTTAAACATTAAGGGCTTTGCAAGTTAATTAAGAGAAGCAATATTCACAAAGTATTAAAAAATAAAGATTTAGTTCATTCAGGGGCAAATTGGGAAATTTAAAAATTTATTAGTTTTCATTGTTAAGAGTTTCCTGAGGGGAAATCCATTCAGTATTTTGAGCAACTAAGAATTGCTTATTATATGAAGTATATTGAAGAGAGAAAGAAGAGTTAATCTAGACATAATCTAGAAGTTTTTTTGGTAAGCAAGCTAACAAGGGAGCCTGCATATTCTCTGTCTGTTTCATTCTCTAAAAATAGGTCAAATAAGAATCTATCCTCAGTGATTTCAGTGATGTGCCTGGAGGCAGGGAGTTGAATCTTCTTGGATCTGGTACTTCTGAAGTTCTTTCCACTTCTTTAATTCCAATAATTAAACAGTAAACACAAACTATGTGACTTTCCTTTATTCAGAAGTTCACTGTTTTAAAGAGAAGTATGTGTCTAGGATTTAGTACTCCCATTATGTAGAACAGTGCTATTGATCATTAGTTTTACCCCATAGAGCTCTCTGTTAATAAAGGGAACCAACAGGATGATAATTTGTGACTTATTTTGAATGTCCAAATGACTGATAAAGAAAGGTCATGTGAACATTTGCTACAGCATACCCAGTGGTTACACTAAGGATTTTGCTCTGATTTGCACAACACCAACAACCAGACAGGGAAAACAGATTTCAAGTTCAGTCACTTTCTGAAAGGTAAGTCAACCTTGGTAAAACAATTACTGCAATAGGATGTAATTCTCTATCAGTCCTGTAAGTCCATGTAGACTTGACTGATAATATAGTTCACTTGAAAGTCCTGTTGATAGTTGTAGTCATAATTACTATGGATCAGATTAAAAAGTACATTTTTTTCATTTTTTTGTTTTATTTATTTTGATTCATTGTACACAAATGGGGAACAACTTTTTTCTCTGGTTGTGCATGAAGTAGAGTTGTACCATTTGTGTAATCATACATGTACATAGGGTAATGATGTTGCCTCATTCTGTTATTTTTCCTTCCCCCATCTACACCCATCTTTTTCCTGTATTCAATCCATCCTTCTTCCATCCTTACCTCCCTCCCACCCCCCATTATGTATCATCAGCCACTTATCAGAGAGGTCATTTGGCCTTTGGTTTTTTGGGATAGCTTATCTCAGTTAGCATGATATTCTCCAACTCCATCCATTCACCTGAAAATGTCACAAATTTATTCTTCTTTATGACTGAGTAATATTCCATCATGTATATATACCACAATTTCTTTATCCATTCATCAATTGAAGGGCATCTAGGTTGGTTCCACAATCTAGCAACTGTGAATTGAGCAGCTATGAACATTGATGTGGCTGCATCACTGTAGTATGCTGATTTTAAGTCCTTAGGGCATAAACCAAGGAGTGGTGTAGCTGGGACAAATGGTGGTCCCATTGTAAGTTTTGTACGGAATCTCCACACTGCTTTCCAGAGTGGCTGCACTAATTCACAACCCCACCAGCAATGTATGAGTGTACCTTTTCCCCCACATCCTCGCCAACACTTATGGTTGCTTGTATTTTTGATAATTGCCATTCTAATTTGGGTGAAATGGAATCTTAGGGTAGTTTTGATTTACATTTCTCATACTACAGAGTAATAATAACAAAAACAGCATGGTATTGGCAACAAAATAGACAGGTAGATCCACTGTACAGAATGGAAGATACGGACACAAGCCCAAATAATTACAGTTTTCTCATACGAGACAAATGTGCCAAAAACATACAATGGAGAAAAGATAGCCTGTTCAACAATTGGGACTGGGAAAACTGGAAATCCATATGCAGCACAATGAATCTAAACCCCTATCTTTCACCCTGCACAAAACTCAACTCAAAATGAATCAAGGACATTGGAATCATACCAGAGACCCTGCACCTTATAGAAGAAAAAGTAGGTCCTTCATCATGTCAGCTTAGGTTAAGACTTCTTTAAATGACTCTGAAAGCACAAAGAAATAAAAGCAGGAATCAACAATTGGGATAGATTCAAACTAAAAACTTTTTCTCAGCAAAGGAAACTATCAGCAATGTGAAGAGAGAGCCTAAAGAGTGGGAGAAAATCTTTGCCACACATACTTCAGAGAGAGCACTCATCTCCAGAATCTATAAAGAACTGAAAAAGTTTTATGCCAAGAATACAAATAACCCAATCAAAAAATGGGCTAAGGCAATGAACAGACACTTAACAGAAGAAGATCTACAAGCAATCAACAGATATATGAAAGAATGTTCAACATTTCTAGTAATAAGAGAAATACAAATCAAAACTACCCTAAGATTTTATCTCACCCAATTAGAATGGTGATTATCAAGAACACAAGCAACCATAGGTATTGGCGAGGATGTGGGGGAAAAGATACACTCATACATTGGTGGTGGGGATGCAAACTAGTGCAGCCACACTGGAAAGCAGTGTGGAGATTCTGTAGAAAACTTACAATGGGACCACCATTTGTCCCAGTTATACCACTCCTTGGTTTATGCCCTAAGGACTTAAAATCAGCACCTACAGTGATGCAGTCACATCAATGTTCATAGCTGTTCAATTCACAGTTGCTAGATTGTGGAACCAACCTAGATGCCCTTCAATTGATGAATGGATAAAGAAACTGTGGTATATATACCCAATGGAATATTATTCAACCATAAAGAAAAATAAAATTATGGCATGTACAGGTAAATGGATGGAGTTGGAGAATATGCTGAGATAAGCCAATCCCCAAAATCCAAAGGCTGAATGATCTCTCTGATAAGTAGATGATGATACATAATGGGGGGTGGGAAAGAGGTAAGAATGGAGGAAGGATGGGTTGTATAAAGGAAAGAGGGGTGGGAGGGGTGAGTAGAAGGGAAAAATAATAGATCGAGACAAACACCATTATCCTATGTACATGTATGATTACAAAAATGCTATGACTCTACTTCATGTACAACCAGAAAAATAAGTTTTACCTCATTTGTTTACAATGAATCAAAATAAATAAATTTTTTAAAAAAGAAAGAGAAAAAAATTTTTGACTTACAGTTGTAGATATTTCAGTCCATGGCTGCTTGACCTCATGACTTGAGGATATGTTAGAGAAAGTCTGGTCACATCACGGCAACCAGGAAGCAGTGAGAAAAATTTTAAAGTTCCAATATCCATTACAAAGGTATACCTCAAATGACCATGAGGTCCACATCTTAAAGGTGCTACTACCTACCAATAGCAACAAACTTAGGCCAATACCTTTAACCTGTGGGCCTTTGAGGAACATTCAAGATCTGAACTCTACCACTCTTTCTTTTTTCCCCTGCCCTGCACTGAATTCTGGTTGTATGTTTGATATTTAAATTTAAGAGGCAATTTCTGTGTAAAGCAACATGTGATATATGTTCTTGTATTTTCTTGGCTCTGAACTGGCACTTTTTAATAGACCTGTGTCTCAGACATGGGTCACCCACATCAGCACACATTTTGGGGTGGGTTAAAGTACACTTACTCACATGATGTGACCATTCTTCTATGAGTGGATATTAGAACCTTGGGACAGAACACTGTGCTCTCAATCCACAGCACATAAGTTGGAAAAGCATCCACACTGTTCTCTTGCTAGTTTCAGTGTGTAGCATTTTTTCCTTAGCACAACAGAAAATGGGTAAGCTCAATAAGATGGTTAAAATCATACCTACATTTTGAACAACAGAAAGTCTATGATAGGGAGTTTTGAATACCTTCCAACATATAAAATTTTCTAAATAGAATCATCCCTCAATGTGAGAACCACCCCCATACAAATAGCTCCAGAAGCTTCAGTCTCCTCTATAACATAGTGTAGCATTTGCATATAATCTATGCACATTTTTCTGTGTACTATCAGTACATCATATCTAGATTACTTACCATTCGGCATGGTGGTACACACCTGAATCCCAATAGCTTGGGAGGCTGAGGCAGGAGTATCATGAGTTCAAAGCAGCCTCAGCCACTTAGAAAGGCTCTAAGCAACTTAGAAAGACTGTGTCTCTAAATAAAATATAAAATGGTATGGGGATATGGCTCAGTGATTGAGTGTACCTGTGTTCAATCCCCAGTATCCAGCCACCCGCCCCCAAAAAAGATTACTTACACTATCAAATACAGTACAAATAGTTTAGGGAATAAAAATGAGCAAAAAAGTTTGTTCATGTTCACTACAGATCCAATATTTTTCCCAAATGCTTTTGCTCTAGGTTGTTTGAATCTGCTGATATGGAATCTGTGCTATGGAACCTGCCGACATGGTGGCCCAACTGTATTTCTCTCCTTTCATTCTTAATACTCCAAGAGTTTGGTCAGACTGTTATTAGGAAGCTGCATGGGATAGTAAAAACAAACAAACAAAAATAAGTATGTATATAAAAAGTGCAAAGGTAGGGGACTGGGCATCCAAGAAGGTATTCTTTTGAATGTTAGGCCTGCAATTGTCTCAGCTTACAAGGACAAGGTGGTGTTTGAGCCTACCTTGTAATAGGGATTCTGGAGGTAGAGTGACCAACCCATCTTAGTGTGGGTAAGTGTGGCAGCATTCCTGGGTTGAGCACAGAAGTTTCCTTGAACAGGCACCACCCTCAGGCCAGAGGAGGTAGTGATGGTTTGCCTACAAGTGCTGAGCAAGGATGGGATTCCAGAGCAGTGGATTAACCTGCATATTGCATCATCCCTAGCCTTTGAGGTTGGGGAGACCCTGGAGGAAGGATGAAGGCAAGTAAGTGATGCTGGAGAGGAAGGGACAGATTGTGAAGAGTTCAGAAGGACAGGCCAGCCTACACTTCCATGGGGGGTGGGTGGGTGAGAGAATGATGGAATGGGAGTTGAAGGGCACAGATGTTTCAGCCTCTCCCTTGGACTGGTTTGGAGGCTACACAGGGCTAGCAGGCTGCTGCTGTGGGGTAGTTAGGTTGTCCTCCATGGTGCCACCTTTAATGAAGCAACAGCAGGCTTGGCATAGGTTGGGATGTGGGGGGAGTGATATTCCTTAGGATACTTTGGGGGCAGGAAACCAAATGACCATAAAATTAGTTGAAATAACCACTGGGGTCTAGGGTCTGTTGGCCTGCACCAGGAAAACCTGTGGCCAGTTGTGTACCCTATTGGTTTTCCTGACAGGAACAGGCCTTGGTAAAGTGTTCTGCTTGAAACATGACTCAATCCCAGCTATGTTTTCCTTCCTGCCTGATTTGGCATGTCTCTTCATCCAGTCTGGATCTTTCCTGAGGAAGTATCAGAGACACCTCTTGCTCCATTCTATTTGCTAACTCCCTGGAAGACTCAATATGAAGGACACTTCTAATACCTGTCTTTCTCACATTTCTGTCTGCTAAATTATAAGGCAAATGAAATGATGGGGGATTGGGGCAGTTAGCATGGCTGGAGCTATGTCCAGGTTCCATCTGGAAGTACTGTCACTCTTACCAGACAGTAGAGTCCATGTGGTATGTGGGCTTCATTGACTTTTCCCAAATCATATCCTTTGGTTTCTGTAAGCTCAGCTCTGCACCCTTGGACTCTACCGTGGATATTGTCACCAGAACACAGAGGACTCAGCAGTGTCATTTGAGCAAGAGAAGGAATGTGATATCTCTGTAGGACAAGATGTGAAATACATTGGCCCCCAGTATCCAACAAGCCAGGCTCTGCTGTAGAAACAGTCACACTAAGGCTCGAGACAACATGGGGCATTGTGGTTCCATCCACCCAGCCCTTCACTCAGGCTCTCTTCTGAACATCAGCACAGCTTCCGCATGAGCTCTACAGACAACAGTGTAAGTTCTTACAGTGCACAGCAGTCTCCCCTCTATAGCAAGTTCACAAAAACTAGTGACTGGCACAGTATCTAGAATTCTGCTTTTCTCCCAACTTTTCTGTCCTATTGTACAGACCTTCTTCCAAGTTCCAGAACCACTTCCTGTTTTTGCAATGAGGAATATTTTGACTTTGATCAGAGGATTAATAATGACTGTTAGGTAGTTCTCAGGAAAGAATATCTGGGCCCCAGGATCAGCCTGGGCAAGGAAATTGAAGACACTGGAAAAAATTTCCTCTACCCAAACTCTCTTATGGCCAGGATTGTCTCCATAGGCCTTGATCTGCCTCTAATTATAATAAAGTGACATTTTTCTGTGTATGGTACTTCTTCACTAGAAAAGCTAGAACATCTGGGGTCCTGTCAAAATTGGAAATGTGTTTGTTGAAATGAGTATATCAAAGGGGACATTGATGAGTGTATGAACTTTGTTTTGTGAGACTGTAGTTTGTGCAAGGTGCTGAAGCTGGGTCTCAGATGGTTGATTTTGTGTCCTCTCAAAGAACTTGTGATCATCTAGAGATACTGGGAGATGACACTAAGAGGGTGCAGTGGAAAAGACTACCTTGAATGTAGGTTGGTAGGTAGAATAGGCACATGTGAGGACAAAGGTCTTCTTAGGGGTATGCTCTGCTCCTGTACTTGGCAGATACCTACATCTTTATACCTGGCCATGGGATGCTGTCCATGAGGTAGGGGAATTCATCACTCTTTCATTAGACAAAATCCTTTCTTAGGAAATAAAATCCTATTGGTCTTGGTTCTCAGGTAAGCAGAATATGTATTTGTTATATGAACTGATGAATCTAAGCCTTCACCAGAAGAAAACTGCTCTAAATACTGACTTTGCCCTCAATGAACTTAACTTTTGGAAATAGGTGTGGACCAGTGATTATTCAGAAGTACCATCATATCCTAGTGAGGGTCATCCTAGAGCTGGCTCTCAGCCTGAGAGAGCAGAAGGTTAAATATTTATGAATTTTGTGAGCCAGTGGTGAGCCCTTGCTACCTCCAGACCAGCCAGGAAGGAAGTAGTACACCAAGAAAATTCTCATACTCTGCTCTTCAGGGTTATCTTATTTCATGTGCCAATTTACCAACATGTCACTGGTTTGACCACTGCATTTCTCAAGGCCTCAGTTTTCCTATCTGCTTATCTAGATAATGACACTAGTTTCCCAGGCAGATTGGGAGGACTAAGTGAGAAAATTCATGGCAAGTGTGTGATAAGTGAGCAGCACATGGGAAGTTCTCAATAAAAGGGACAACTCTTGGTTTGTGATTATAAAGGGAAATGCCCTTTCCCATGTTCTAAAGAAGTTTAATTTAGAGGCCAATGATTTTCAAAAGGTCCATTCTTTCCAGAAGGAAAAGTACCATTATTGTAGTGAATTCCTGTCATCTCCTAGAAGTTATCAAGCTCAAAATGTATTCCCATATCTCAGAAAACCACAGGGATAATTCCCATGACTGAGACTGGCATCCTGATGATTCCCACCAGAAGGACTGAAAGATCCAATGAGTCACAGCCACTTTGAAGACCCAGGAATCTCAGTCACGGTCAACATGAAAAACCTGTAATGTGCCCTTTTATACAACATTGGCCTGGTCTCCACTCAGTTGATGCCCTCCTCAGACATGGTGTATGTGTGTGTGCCCACCACTCTCTACTCTTTAATCTCTGTGCAACTTTTGCTGGTACAAAACTGCCACAATTCTCTGTGGTACTGCTAGTTGACCAATATTATGAACAAATTTTAAGATTCTTTTTTTTTTTTTTTTTTGTGGTGCTGGGGATTGAACCCAGGGTCTTGTGCTTGCGAGGTGAGCACTCTACCAACTGAGCTATCTCCCCAGCCCAAATTTTAAGATTCTTAGGGGGGATAGTTGTTTTGTTATTGAAGTCATGTGTCCTAGACTGTTCTTATATATCAGGAAGACTTCTATTAATTTTAATGCTAAAATTTACATTTTATTCCTCATCACTGTTGGCAACAATCAATATGTGGAAGCAACCTAAGTGTCCATCAATCTTTAAGTGCATGTAGAAAATGTAGTACATGTATGCGATGGAATACTATATAACCTTAGAAAGGAATTCTGTCACTTGCAACTAAAGAACATTATATTAAGTGAAGTAAACCAGGAATAGAAAGGCAAATATTATATGATCTCACTTATATGTGGATTCTAAAACAATTGAACTCATAGAAGTCGAAAACAGGAAGGTGGTTACCAGATGCTGGAGGGGAGGTAGAAAGAATAGCAAAGAAGAGATGTTGATCAAAGGGTGAAAAGTTTCTGTTGAATTGGAGAAATAACTTTAGTGATGTGTTTTACTGCATGTTGACCACAGGTAATAATAATGTCTTGTGTATTTCAGAATTGCTAAAATAGATTTAAAAAATTTTTAACCTCTCAGTCCAAAAAGACAAATTAGTGAGGTGACAGAAATTTTCATTAGCTTGATTTAATCTTCTATAACATACATGTAGATCAAAATGTTATACTGTACTCCATAACTACACATAATTATTATTTATCAATTAAAACTAAAATAAAAATTGAACTTTATTCTAATTATAAAAGCCATAGTTTTCTATAGAAATTTAGGAAATAGGTCTCCATTTTAAATTATATTTGTGCTTCAAGTTTGTTTAAATATTGCCATTTAGGTCTATTTTGGTGATGGGATAAGTAGGAAAGAGATATAGACCAGATACCCCCTGTTCAGGAGCCTTTCTGGGAGCAGGGCAGGAATGATCTAGAAATTTTCAGGGTACTTATTTTGAGGATAGGGCTGTGTGTTGAATTATTCCTAGAGCTGATTGATGGAAAAAGAGGTGTCATGCAATTTAAACCACTTTTTTTTCATCAGTGAATTCTTCCTGTGGGACTCAGCCTTTGCTCCACAGACACCTCACTTCCAAGTGGCAATGAAAACATGACAATTCTTTGCATAAATCTAAACATCAGAATTGCTTTCTATGCATATTATGTGCACCTAGATACTTATTTTTTAATTTAATTTTATTTTTATAGACTGAATTTTGATTCATTGCACACAAATGGGGTACAACTTTTCATTTCTATAGTTGTACATGATGTAGATTCATACCATTTGTGTAATCATAAATGTACATAGGGTAATGATGTTTGTCACATTCCACTATCTTTCCTTCTCCTGCCCACTTCTCTCCCCTCATTTCCCTCTACATAATCCAGATTTCCTCCATTCTTCTCTTACCTCCTGCCCCCTCCCATTATGTATCATCATCCATGTATCAGAGAAAACATTTGGCCTTTGGTTTTGGGGGATTGACTTATTTCACTTAGCATGATAATCTCCAACTCATCCATTTACCTGCAAATGCCATAATTATATTCTTCTTTCTAACTGAATAATATTCCATTGTGTATATATACCACAGTTTCTCTATCCAGTCATCAACTGAAAGGGATCTACATTGGTTTCACATTGTAGCTATTGTGAATTGAGCTGCTATAAACATTGATGTGACTGTGTTACTGTACTATGTGATTTTAAGTTTTTTGGGTATAAATCAGTAGTGGAATAACTGGCTCAAATGGTGGGTCCATTCCAAGTTTTCTTAGGAATCTCCATACTGCTTTCCAGAGTGGCTGCACCAATTTGCAACTCCACCAGCAACGTATGAGTGTGCCTTTTTCCCCACGTCCATGCCAACACCTACTGTTGCTTGTATTCTTGATAATAGTCATTCTAATTGGAGTGAGATGAAATATTAGGTTGGTTTTGATTTGCATTTCTTTGATTATTAGAGATGCTATAAACTTTTTCATATATTGGTTGATCACTTATATATCTTCTGTGAAGTGTCTTCCCAGTTCCTTAGCCCATTTATTGATTGGGTGATTTGTATTTTTTGGTGTAGTTTCTTGGGTTCTTTATAGATTCTGGAGATTAGTGCTCTCTCTGAAGTATGTGTGGCAAAGATTTTCTCCCACTCTTTAGGATCTCTCTTCATATTGCTGATAGTTTTCTTTGCTGAGAAAAAGCTTTTTAGTTTGAATGTATCCCAATTATTGATTCATGCTTTTATTTCTTGTGCTTTGGGAGTCATGTTAAGGAAGTCTGATCCTAAGCCGACATGATAAAGATTTGGTCCTAATTTTTCTTCTATAAGGTGCAGGGTCTCTGGTATGACTCCAATGTCCTTGATCCATTTTGAGTTGAGTTTTGTGCAGGGTGAGAGATGAGGGTTTAGTTTCATTGTGCTGCATGTGGATTTCCAGTTTTCCCAGTCCCATTGGTTGAACAGGCTATCTTTTCTCCATTGTATGTTCTTGGCACCTTTGTCTAGTATGAGAAAACTGTATTTATGTGGCTTTGTCTCTGTGTTTTCTGTACCATCAGTCTTCCTGTCTATTTTAGCGCCAATACCATGCCGATTTTGCTACTATTTTTCTGTAGTATAGTTGAAGGTCTGGTACTGTGATACCTCTTGCATCACTCTACCTACTAAGATTGCTGTGGCTATTTTGGGTTTCTTATTCTTCCAAATGAATATCATGATTGCTTTCTCTATTTCTATGAGAAACATCATTGGGATTTTAATTAGAATTGCATTGAATCTGTATAGCACCTTTGGTAGTATGACCATTTTGACATTATTAATTCTGCCTACCCAAGAACATGGGAGATCTTTCCATCTTCTAAGGTTTTCTTTAATTTCTTTCTTTAGTGTTCTGTAGTTCTCATTGTAGAGGTCTTTCACCTCTTTTGTTAAATTGATTCTGAAGAATTTATTTTTTTGAGGCTGTTTTTAATGGAGTAGTTTTCCTAATTACTCTTTCAGAGGATTCATCACTTATGAATAGTAATGCATTAGATTTATTCTTGTTGATTTTATATCCTGCTACTTTGTGTAATTTAGTTATTAATTCTAGAAGTTTTCTGGTGTAGGTTTTGGAAAATTTAAATATAGAATCATGTTGTTGGTAAGTAGTGACACCTTGAGTTCCTCTTTTCCTGTTTGTACTCCTTTAATTTCTTTAGTCTGTCTAATTGCTCTGGCTAGTGTTTTAAGGATGATCTTGAATAGAAGTGGTGAAAGAGGGCATTCCTGCCATGTTCCAGTTTTTAGCGGAATGCTTTCAGTTTTTCTCCATTTAGAATGATGTTGGCTGTGGGCTTTGCATAGCCTTTAAAATGTTGAGGTATGTTCCTACTATCTCTGATTTTTCTCATGTTTTGAGCATGAAGGGGTGGTACATTTTATCAAATGCTTTCTCTGCATCTATTGAAATAATCATATTATTCTTAATGTTAACTATATTGAGGTGGTGAATTGCATTTATTGATTTCCAGATGACAATCCAGTCTTTCATCCCTCGGATGAAACCCACTGGATCGTGGTGTACTATCTTTTTAATATGTTTTTGTAGGCAATTTGTCAGAATTTTGTCAAGGATTTTTGAGTCTATTTTCATTGGAGTTATAGGTCTGAAGTTTCTTTCCTGATGCATCTTTGTCTGGATTTCGTACCAGGGTGATACTAAAATCATTAAAAAAATTTGGAAGGTTTCTGTCCTTTTCTATTTTATGAAATACTTTGAGGAGTATTGGTATTAGTTCTTCTTTGAAAGTCTTGTAGAACTCAACTGAGAATCCATGTGATCCTGGGCTTTTATTTGTTGGTAGGTTTTTGATGGCTACTTCTATTTCACTCCTTGAAATTGATCTTTTTAAATTGTATATGTCCTCCTGATTCAGTTTTTGAGGATCATATGTAGCTAGAAATTTGTTGACATCTTCGAGACATTCTATTTTGTTGGAGTACAGATTTTCAAAATAGCTTCTAATTATGTTATATATTTCAAGGGTGTTTGTCATGATGTTTCCTTTTTCATCATGAATTTTAGTAATGTGAGTTTTTTCTCTCCTCTTCATTAGTGTGGCTAAAGGTTTATCAATTTTGTTTACTTTTTCAAAGAACCAACTTTTATTTTGTCAATTTTTAAAATTCTTTTGTTTCAATTTCACTGATTTCAGCTCTGATTTTAATTATTTCCTGTCTTCTGCTACTTTTGGTTTTATCTGTTATTCTTTTACTAGGACTTTGAAATGTAATGTTAGGTCATTTATTTGTTGACTTCTTATTCTTTTACTGAATGCACTCCATACAATGCATTTTTGTCTTAGTACTGCTTTCATAGTGTCCCAGAGATTTTGATATGTTGTATCATTGTTCTTGTTTACCACTAAGAATTTTTTAGTCTCCTCCCTGGTGTCCTCTGTTATCCATGCATAATTCAATAGTGTATTGTTTAGTCCCCAGGTGTTAGAGTAGTTTCTATTTTTTATTTTATCATTGATTTCTGACTTCATTCCATTATGATCTGATATAATACAAGGTAGTATTATAATACAAGGTAGTAATTTACTAAAGGCTGCTTTGTGTCATAACATATGGTCTGTTTTAGAGAAGGATGCATGTGCTGCTGAGAAGAAAGTGTATTTACTTGTTGATGGATGGAATATTCTATATGTATCTGTGAAGTCTAAATTATTCATTGTGTTATTGAGTTCTATGGTTTATATTTTCAGGTTTCATTTGGAAGATCTATCCAGTGGTGAGAGAGGTGTGTTAAAGTCACCCAGTATTATTGAGTTGTGGTCTATGTGGTTCCTGGAATTGAGAATGATTTGTTTGATATACATGGATGTGCTGTTCTTTGGGGCATAAATATTTATGATTGTTATGTCTTGCTGATTTATGCTTCCCTTAAGCAATATGAAATGTCCTTCTTTATCCCTTCTGACTAACATTGGCTTTAAGTCCACTTTATTTGATATAAGGATGGAAATCCCCACTTTTCCTGAATCCCTGTGTGTGGTATGTTTTTTCCCATCCTTTCACTTTTTAGTCTGTGGGTCTTTTTCTATGAGATGAGTCTCTTGAAGGCAGCATATTTTTAGGTCTTGTTTTTTAATCCAATCTGTCAGTCTATGCCTTTTGATTGATGAGTTTAAACCATTAACATTCAGGGTTATTATTGAGATATGATTTGTATTTCTGGTCATTTTGGCTTATTTTTGGATTTTTACTTATTGTTGAGATATGATTTTTTCCTTGTCATTTTGGCTTATTTTTGATTTTTAACTTGACTTGGTTTCTCTTTGATTGGCTTTTCCTTAAGGGTAATTCCTCCCTTTGCTGACTTACATTGTTGTTTTTCACTTGCTCCTCATAGAATATTTTGCTGAGAATGTTCTGTGGTGCAGACTTTCTATTTGTAAATTCTTTTAAATTTTGTTTATAATGGAAATATTTTATTTCATCATCAAATTTGAAGGTAAGTTTTGCTGTTAAGATTCTATTAAGATTTTTCTTTGGCATTCATGTTCTTTCAGAGCTTGAAATATGTTGTTCCAGGCCTTTCTAACTTTTATGGTCTGGTCTGAGAAATCTGCTCATATCTGTATTGGTTTCCCCCATATGTAATATGATGCTTTTCTCTTGCTTCCTTTAAAATTCTATCTTTACTTTGTGTTAGGCATTTTCATTATAATGTGCCTTCGTGTGGCTCTGTTGTAATTCTATACATTTGGTGTTCTATAAGCTTCTTGTATTTGATTTTGCATTTAATTCTTCATGTTTGGGAAATTTTGATATTATTTCATTGAATAGATTGTTTATCCCTTTAGTCTGTATTCTTTGTCTTCCTCAATCCGAATAATTCTTAAATTTGTTTTTTTTTTTTCATGATATTTCCTAATTCTTGGCAGTTCCATTCATGATTTCTTACCATCTTCTCTGTTTGGTCAACTTTATTTTCAAGATTAAATATTTTGTCTTCATTGTCTGAGGTTCTGTCTTCCAAATTATCTAGTCTATTGGTGATGCTTTCTATTGAGTTTTTAATTTGCTTTATTGTTTTCTTCATTTCTAGGATTTCTGGAGATTTTTTCAGAATTTCTGTTTCTTTATTGAAATGATCTTTTGCTTTTTGCATTTGCTCTTTCAACTGTAAAGAGTTGGAGTAATAATTCATTGCCAGCATTTGCTCTCTTATCTCATATTTTGCTCGACAGATCATTTTAATTATGTACATTCTGATCTCCTTTTCTAACATTTCTTCTACCATGCTGTCACTGGATTCTATTGATATAGCATCTTGGTTTCTTTGGGACACTATCTTTCCTTGTTTATTCATGTTGTTCATGTAACTTCCCCTCTAGCAGTATGGATCTGAGGTATTGAAGTTCCCCCCCCCTTTAGGCTTGTAGTGACCCTGCAGGTTTTCAATACCTCACCTGTAAATGAGCTTTTAGTCTCCCAGTGTCTCAGAATGGGAGCTGCCCCACCTAAAGATGGTGACTTCCACTTCAGGGATAATACAATATGGTTGCACTGGCTTCTGAATGCATTGGTAGATGGGAAGTTGCAGTGCAGGCATCAAGTGGGATGGGGGCGCTGAGGTCCTAAAGAAGCTCCCAGGCAGTCTTCAGGGCAGTATGGGGTCCTGAAGCAGCTCCCCCAGATACCTTCTTGTGCCCGGTCATGTTGGCAGGAAAAGAAAGGTAGGTCCATGTCTTGCAGGACTTCTGTTGTCCCACTTACATGGAGAGGTGACCACATGCTCCTTTCCCTATCTGGAAGTTCCCTTGAGGCCTGCTTCATCCTCTGCTAACTTCATCCTCTGCTGGGTTTCTCCAGGACCAAGTGAACATGCGCTAGACTTCAGTGTTGTGTCAAGGGCAAAAGGTATCTTTGCCAAGAACAATCCAGTCAATGCCCACCTGAACATTGCTACATATGTTACCACATCACTGTACTAAGTTTGTTAGCAGGGTTTTTTCTTATTCCTTCACATTATAAATAATGCTGCCATGGGTAAATCTATCTATAATTCAAATTTATTGCTTTAAGAGAGTACCAGAAGTGAAACAACTGCATCAAAGGGTATACACAGGCTTAGTCACTGTTACTTTCCATGAGGAGATACCCATCAACACATGCCACAAACAACATCTGAGCATACTTCTCATACCCTGGTCCTTTGCACAAGATGCATGATTCACCAAGGACTCAGAATTATCCTCAGGCAGGGTTCCATGTTGGAGCTGGTCTTCTCAGTTTGAATGTACCAATCTTTCCTGATAGTTACCTACCACCCCAAAACTAATAAACACAAGACATAGTTTCTAACTTTATTCCTGCTTGTAACCCATCTCTTCCCTGGTCATGCTAGGTGTTTCTCAAGCTCATGCTTAGACACATTGTCTCAATCTTATCTACAGCAGACTCAGAGTCTCTAGGGATCTGTGGTTAACAAAATAATCTCTCTCTCTCTCTCTCTCTCTCTCTCTCTCTCTCTCTCTCTCTCTCTCTCTCTCTCTCTCTCCTGCAGTAGTAGGGTTTTAAACTGGGGCCTTGCACATACCAGGTAAGCACTCTACTACCAAGTTAGATCTTCTGCTTCAAGAAAGGAATCTTTACTGTATTATTCTCTCACTTTCTCTTTTCCAGATAGGCAGCATCATTACATTTGGCTTGTGACTTGCATTGCTGGGTAATCTCCCCAGATTATGTGGCACCACACATAGCCCCCATTTACTCATTACAAGGCCTGATTCATTTCTGTGCACTAAAGTTTAAATGGTGTTTCTTGCCACCTTTTAAAATGTGAATGCTCTTGGGAAAGGGAATTCACTAAATTATTAGGAACATAAATAGCCTAATATAAACTAATTTATCAGGTCACTCTCTCTCCTTCTTTTATTCCCCTTTTCTCTATATATTAATCAGGATTCACTAGAGCAACAGGACCTTAGGATGTTTGTGCAATTATAATAAAAGGGTTTATTATTGAGTCATGTGATCTGAGACTGGGTTGTTGCACAGCGGCCATCTGTAGGCAGAGAGCCAGAGAAGACAGTAGCTGCTCAGTCCAAGCCTCAGAACAAAAGGGACAATGGCATAGCCCCTGTTTGAACCTCAAAGCCTTACTATAAAGTTCCTGGAGAATTGTTGTTATGAGTTCACATTAAGCATTTGAAGAAGCTGAGGCCTGATGCAACTGCACAAAAAGAATCAGGCTTGTGCACAATGACAGGCTTCCCCTTTTGCTTTTTATGACATCTGGTTCCCAGCCTATTGGTAGGGGCTGCCCAAATTCAGGGCAGGTCTCCCTCCCATTTGATCTACCCACATGCAAATCATCTCTGGAGACACCCTCACTGGTGTGCCCAGAAGTGTGCTTTCCTAATGTTCTAGGTGTATCTCATTCCAGTTAAAATGACAACCAAGATTATCTATCATACCCTCTCTCCCTCCTTTTCTCTCTTCTTTTCTCCTCCATTCTATTTTATGTGTGTAAATATTTTCAAAAGCTTGATGTTATATAAGGCTTATGAAAAACATTAGTAAATCATGTATCTTGTGCAAAGAACCAGGGTTATGAGAAGAAAATTCCACCCTCATGATCTATCCACCTTCCAAATTCCTCCCCTCCTAAATTATCACCTTGGGGATGAAAGAAACATTAGAAGTTGAGGGGAAACAATTCTTAGAACAAATGATAGCATTTACTTTGGAAATTATTTTTCTTCTCAATTTTCAGGACGGTGCCATTGTTTTTCTAACATCTGTTGTTGCTATTCCAATTTTTTAAAATCCTTTTTGTTACCTGTTATTTTTCTGGGAATTTAAAATTTTATTCTTAAATTTGGGGTGCAGCTCAGTGGTGGAGCATTTACTTATGTACAGTCCCTGAATTTATTCCCAGCACTCAAAAATAAAACAAATACCTATTCTTTCTTTGTTTTCTGAAAGTTTATACACATGTGCCTTCCCAGAGCCTTTTTCACTTACTGGATTGAACACTGAATGAGTCCTTTCCAATTGAAAATTTCAGTTCTGTTAAATCTTGGAATTGTCTGAACATTTCCTCCCCTATATTTTCTCTACTCTAAATTTCTTAAATGTGTATTTTTTTCTTATTGGACACTGAAAAAAACATTGAATTTTCTTACTATTTTTCTCCTACATCTTTTGTCATCGTTGTACATTTTGGGATATCATCACTTCATTATCTGACTCTTTCATTCAACTTTTTAATTTTTGTTTCTTTTTAATATTCTATTAGTGAAAGATAAAAGTGGAGTGTTCTTGTCTCATGAAACATGAAGATATGATTTTAAAAACTTGTATTCTAGTCCCTGTCTTTTCTGAGTCCCTAAATTTATTTGTCTGGTTTCTGTCAGGTTAAGGCAGACTTCCTCAAGTGCCTGGGGGTCCTTGGCTACCTGTGTTAAGGGTGAGTCTCTAAAAGAGGTTTTCGGGAGCTCTGTGCATGCAAGTGTGTGTCATGTACTGGCCAGTGGGTTTCACTTTGCTGTGAGTTAGGCTGGTCACGTCACTTCTTCAGATGACTCTTTCATGGGCCTTCCAGCAATGAAGGTGAAGAGTTCCAGACCTTGAAGCTGGTGGGCCAGGGGCCAGTCCAATTAGGTCCACTTTGGACGTGATCAACTCCCAAAGCAGCTGACCATTTCTGTACTCTCCTAACCTGCCTTCCCATAGTTTGCTGGTTAAAACCATAGTTAATCAAGTGTCCCTGGGTTGAATCTCTGGCACCAAAACAAAACAAAATGTGTCAACAAACTCAACAGGCAACACAAAGGACAGGGAAAATATTTGCAAATCATATATGTGATCAAGGGATTAATATCCAGAAAATATATAGAACTCCTAAATATCAAATAGTTTTCCTTCCCTGGAAAAACAAGTGGCAGTAAAATAGGTGAGCTGGGTTGAGGAGGCAGCAACACTAGAGGTTTGAGCCATGGGTACACAGTGGACCCTGCAGAGGGGCCTGGTGAGGGCTGTGGCAGGTGACATGTAGACCTTGCTTGCTTCCAAGTCCTGAGCCTGCCTGGGGATCCTTTAATTATTTATTATTTGAATTTTACTTCCTAGAAAGGCCCTTTCCACCTCCCACCATGGGCTGTCTGGTCAGAGGGGGTGTCTTTCTTTGGTGCAGACAAAGGCCCCAAGAGGCTACTGCCATGGTGTGAGAAGTGGAAGATGGCTTACTGGCCAGAGGCACCAGTGGAGCCCAAGTCCCAGGTAAACAGACCTTTATTTTATAATCATTTGCAATTGCCACTAAAGATCAAACAAATCTTTTACTGGGACTTTGCGATAATAGTGTCCTTGAGAGCCAGAGCTGGAGGATTATGTGGGAAATGACACCCTGATACAAGAAAGGCTTCTGTTTGGATTTGGATATGTGGTGTCCCCAATAACTCATGTGATGCAATGCAGGAGTGTTTAGAGGAGATTATAAGAGGTATAACCTTACCCATGGATTAATACTTTAGATAGATCAATAGTTCAAGAGAATTGTTCTACTGGGTGCTAACTGTAGGCAGGGTAAGGTGTGGCTGGAGAAATTAGGTCACTGGTGGATGCTTTTAGAGTTAGTATTTTGTGCCACTCTGCTTTCTGGTTGCCATGAGCTAAGGTAATTTTCTCTGCTACACCCTTCTCCCATAATGTGCCACCTAACCTTGGATCCAGAGCCATGGAGTCAGCTGACCAGGGACTAAAACCTCTGAAATGATGAGCCAAGAAAAAGTTTTCCTCCTCTAACTTGTTCTTGTCAGGTATTTTGGTCACCATGATGAACAGCTAATGAACATATTTTCCCTAACTTTTACATGAATTCTTCATCTTGCATGGGGTGAAGGAGGGGCCCATAATACCTGAATCACTTTCTCCTGTGACTGTGTACTTTGTGCTGATAAGATGATGTCTAAGGAAAGGAAACACCACCTTACAGCCTCCACTCTGACTCTGTCCTCAACGACACTGCCTCTCATCTCTGATGAGCTCTCTTACTGTAGATAGCTATCTGAAGAGAAATAACTCATCTTCCCTGTTTACTTAAAGGTCTAATATTTCAGTCTCTACAATTTACAATTATCTGATCATTTGATGTGATGCAAAGCCAAGATAAATTAGAAGGACCCTGTGTAATAGTGGATTCTACCTTACCCAGTAAGGGAAGATTCATTTACAGATGAAACCAAGAAAGCACCAAGTGGCCAGCATGAGTCTGAGCAATTAATGGAAAGAAACACCCCATAGGTTATTATTTACCACCACAATCAAAGCCACTTGAAAGAAAATTGTTAAATTCAGTTATTAATTTATATTAGCCAAATGTGTCACCCAATAGGATACAACACACGACTAACTCAAATGCTGAATAGCCTTCATAATTTAAACTTCAGTTATTAGGAAATATCTCAGCTTACCTCACCCACTGGATGAAGGGCAATTTGTTCATTTTATGTATGGAAACCCAACAGCATACATGCAAATTCTTTAGCCTTTGCTTTTCCATCGTGGCAAAGTGAAACATGGATTTTGGACACAGGATGTTGCTTTCCCAGTTGTGAAGGCTGTCATCACATGTCATTGGAGTTGGTTATGATAGCTTCCACCAGCTTAGCCAGAGTTCCTTTGTATTCAGAGTTACCCTGTGTGAAGGCAACAGTGATGTATGTCTTCCAGTGCACCATACATCCCAGCCTGGTCTTCCCCTTGATGATGCAGTAAAGGGGCTCCCATCTTGTGATACAGGGCAGGAAGGAAGACAACCAGCTTGATTGGATCCATGTCATGTTTAGTCACCACCAGCTGAGACTTCTTGTTCTCCACCAAAGTGGTGATGGTATTGACCTCTGCTCGAAGGACAGTCTCTTCATTGGGACATCCCCTTTGCCAGCAGCCTTCTTCTCAGCCCAGGCCAACAGCCTCTGCTTCTTCTGTTCATCTCTGGTCTGTACTTGTTGGCAAGCTTAAGCAGCTGGGTGACTGGTGGTCAAAGGCCTGGGTGAACTAGTTAATTGTGAAGCACTTTCAGCGGCTTATAGAGAATAGAGAATAGCCCTTTGCTGCTGCAGCCGGATATAGCATGGCCAATTTACAAAGTGGGTAAGGTCCCTTTGGGGCTAAATGTCCTGTCCAATGCAGATGTTCTATGCCGTGTGTGTGTGTATGTGTGTGTGTGCATGACTAACATTTACTATTTATTCATTAATAAAAAGTGCACAGTACTAGCTCTTTATCCCAGTCCCAGTACTCAGTAAAAGATTAACAATAAATCCTGGATGGCACATACATAATTTCTTTGGCATGATTTAAACATTTAAAAACAACAATTTATATTTAGCACCTCACATGACTATTTGCTTTTAACAAAGTAATCATCAGACATGGTAACAAATACATGTAATTTTTCATTGAGTAATATTATAAGACTAACTCTAAGATTACAATAACAAAGTTAAACCCATTAATTGTAAACTATCTTAATTTTTTCTTCTTCAAGTTGCTGTTCCCTGTCTTAAACTGAACTGGTCAAATTTGAGCTCATTTCCATTTGGAGTGACAGACTTTCATTCAGAGCAATAGATTTTCAATGTTTCTTTGAAATTTTAAAATGTTGATAATTCCATATACAGTGTCATATCACATAACACAGAGGTACTAATAGTAACCATGGAGTACAGTTACTCCATGGTTATATAATAGAAAGTCTCTGCAAGCTGTAAAATATGACTCACTGACCATGTGGTCAATGTTTAGATAGATATATGATAAAAATCTTTTACTATAAACATTTCCAGTGTTAACCTTTTCTGCATGAAAATCAAAGTCAAAATGATCATTATTTTAAGAACATTAAATGACTCTAAAACACAATACAACTCTTTTTTTCTTTTGATGGTGCTGAGGATTAAACCCAGGGCCTTGTACATGCTTGGCAAGCATTCTACCACTGAGTTACTTCCCCAACCCTCAAAATAAACCTTAATAACTTTTGCAGATTGTTTAAGAGTCCAAAGTAGTAAAAATGTAAGCTTCATCTTTTTTATGTGGATTATTATAAAAGGATTATAGCCATAATTCAAGTGACTATTTACAAGGTAAGTAATGATTTGAAAATGTGCTTAATTTAAAGGTCACATGTTGAAGATTTAAGAATGAAATATAATAATATAAATCACTAGTTAGGTTAACAAGAATGCTTTATTCAGTACACTCACTTTTCAGGAGTGCAGGAAATTTTAAAAGCAAAACCCTGTTATGGCGAGGTCACAATAAATCACTGAGTTGATCTTAAGGAGATGAAACTATCTTTATTCAGCAACTGGTGGCCTGGATTCACCAGCTGGTGGAGCAGAGTAGCAGGCTGCAAGTCTGCACCTTTTGACCCCCTCCAAGTTTTAGAGTACACCTTTAATACCATAACTAAAGCATGTCAGAACATTAGTCATAAGTGGCTGTTGCTATGACAATGAGAAAATGGTTACTAACATTTCAACTAATATTAGGCTATACTGCCCAAGAAAACGGAACCCCAGAGGGAGAACATTATTACATTGTATAAGAATTGCCATTTTGTGTTGCCAAACATGCTAGGCAACTGTTGATGGGTACAGAGGTGGAGTTTTTCTCATGGGAGAAGCATTTCCTACATGACATGGAGTCTTAGGGTAAAATGGAATCTGTTTGGTCATTGTCCATATAGCTGGTCCATAACAAACCCAGGGCTAAATATTTCACTAAGAATTTCTATTACTAACTTAACATAAAATTTATATAGAAAATATTACTGTATTTAGATACATTGCCAATTGAGTATATGTGGCAAAAATGAAAAATGAGAATTACAAATTCAAATTTTTCAGGTCTGTAATATTAGACATTTTTGCCCATATTTTGGCCACTTCTTCAACAGAAGCCAATTCTCAATTGTGAGCCACAGACTCAGTGGATCCTGCATCTCTCCCAGGATTGGTTTTCTTGCAAGTTAGGGAAGAGACCTTAGGATATATGGGTGAGCCTTCAATGTTCAAGGAGTATGCAGTTAGCTCATATTTGCCATTCCAGACCTTTCTGCTTTAAATACTTTACTAGCTGTGAATAGAACTGGGAAGGTTTCCAGTGGGCCACTGCAAGACAAAACAAATCTTTATGCTGTTGTGTTCATTTATCCAAGATTTAACTTACCTGTGTTAACACAAGTAATTAAGAGTAGGTTATATTATTTCAAGAAATTGAGCAAAAAATCAAGAAGCAAAAGGAGGAATGCAAGCAGTCAATATTGGATTATATAATGAGATGATGCCTTCACAATGTTTATGGCCTATAATGTCATCCTAATAAAGGGGGGAAACACCCTGTGAGTGTTACACAATATAGTAACAGACTATTAAATAGTACAATAATATAGAGATGCTTATTTAGTTGACACAAATAGTTTCTCAGATCTGTACAGTGAAAAGCTAGTCTGACCTAGGTTTAAAAATCCTTACACTGATAACAAGATATCTTTTAGTCCCATAAATCATATGTAATCATTTGTTAAGGAAAAATATTCCATAACCATGTGGGTTGTGCAGACACTATTTAATGCCATATGTATTTTCTTTTTTGCCAAACTAGGCAAAAACAAAGTAAACTTTGCTTTTTTATGCATTTCACAGTTCACTTATATCGATATTCCTTTTCACCCCAATTCATCCCATTACCAAACAGGAATGAGATAAAGGGTAAGAAAAGTATTCTTGTTTCTTATTTTCCCCTTTACCCTTGGAATAAACCAAGACTTCATTAAATATTTTTTGAAGTTGGAAGTATAAAAAGTCTCAAAATTTTCTTCAAATAAAATGAAGTAAATAAGTAAATAGGCATTCAAATGTCAGTAATCTAGTAATCCCCAATATAGATGTAAGTTAGTTTCACTT
The DNA here is from genome assembly GCF_902686445.1 of Sciurus carolinensis. NCBI lineage: Eukaryota > Metazoa > Chordata > Mammalia > Rodentia > Sciuridae > Sciurus > Sciurus carolinensis. Next base: position 334,015 of record NW_025920218.1, on the reverse strand, counting down.
TAACAGGGAAATGTTGGAACAGAAGAGAGGCTTCCTGAGATGCAATTATTTACAAAATAAATTATACCTTAAGTTATTCCTGGATAGATTATTCCTGGCAAAAATGAAAAGACTGAACATTTCCCTTTCATTCATGATAGGGTAGAGGGATGACAAATGTCATATATTGGACTGTAAATCATCTACAATATTGATTAGTCATGTTTATTTAAAGTATTCTCAGCTGGGCAGATAGCTCAGTGGTAGAGCATTTGCCTAGCAGGCCCTAGGCCCTGGGTTAAATGCCCAGCACTACAAAAAGCAAAACATTCTTAGCATTAGACATTTTTTTTATTGTAAACAAATGGGATACATGTTGTTTCTCTGTCTGTACATGGCGTAAAGGCCTACCATTTGTGTAATCATAAATTTACACAGGGTAATGTTGTTTGATTCATTCCACCATTTTTTCCGTTTCCCCCTCTCCTCCCACCCCTCCCCTCCATCTACACAGTCCTTCCTTCCTCCATTCCTGCCCCCCTCCCTAAACCCAACTCCAACCCCAACACTAACCCTTCCCACCCCCCATTATGTGTCATCATCCACTTATTAGTGATATCATTCTTCCTTTGGTTTTTTGAGATTGGCTTATCTCACTTAGCATGATATTCTCCAGTTTCATCCATTTGCCTGCAAATGCCATAATTTTATCATTCTTTATGGCTGAATAATATTCCATTGTATATATATACCACATTTTCTTTATCCATTCATCAATTGAAGGACATCTAGGTTGGTTCCACAATCTGGCTATTGTGAACTGAGCAGCTATGAACATTGTTGTGACTGTATCTCTGTAATATGCTGATTTTAAGTCCTTTGGGTATAGGCCAAGGAGTGGGATAGCTGGGTCAAAAGGTGGTTCCATTCCAAGTTTTCTAAGGAATCTCCACACTGCTTTCCAGAGTGGCTGCACTAATTTGCAGCCCCACCAGCAATGTGTGAGTATACCTTTCACCCCACATCCTCGCCAACACCTGTTGTTGCTTGTATTCTTGATAATCGCTATTCTAATTGGGGTGAGATGGAATCTTAGGGTGGTTTTGATTTGCATTTCTCTTATTACTAGAGATGTTGAACATTTTTCCATATGTTTGCTGATTGCTTGTATATCTTCTTCTGTGAAGTGTCTATTCATTTCTTTAGCCCATTTGTCAATTGGATTATTTATATTCTTGGTGTAGAGTTTTTTGAGTTCTTTATAGATTCTGGAGATTAGTGCTCTATCTGAAGTATGATTGGCAAAGATTTTCTCCCACTCTGTAGGCTCTTTCTTCACATTGCTGATAGTTTCCTTTGCTGAGAGAAAGCTTTTTCGTTTGAATCTATCCCAGTTATTAATTCTTGCTTTTATTTCTTGTGCTATGGGAGTCCTGTTGAGGAAGTCTGGTCCTAAGCCGACATGTTGAAGCTCTGGACCTACTTTTTCTTCTATAAGATGCAAGGTCTCTGGTCTGATTCTGAGATCCTTAATCCATTTTGAGTTTAGTTTCGTGCATGGTGAGAGATATGGGTTTGGTTTCATTCTGTTGCATATGGATTTCCAATTCTCCCAGCACCATTTGTTGAAGAGGCTATCTTTTCTCCATTGCATATTTTTGGAACCTTTGTCTAGTATGAGAAAATTGTATTTATTTGGGTTTGTGTCCATGTCCTCTATTCTGTACCATTGATTCACCTTTCTATTTTGGTACCAATACCATGCCGTTTTTGTTACTATTGCTTTGTAGTAGAGTTGAAGATCTGGTGTTGCGATACCCCCTGCTTCACTCTTTCTGCCAAGGGTTGCTTTAGCTATTCTGGGTTTTTTATTCTTCCAGATGAATTTCATAATTGCTTGCTCTATTTCTGTAAGGTACATCATTGGGATTTTAATTGGAATTGCATTGAATCTGTATAGCACTTTTGGTAGTATGGCCATTTTGACAATATTAATTCTTCCTATCCAAGAACATGGGAGATCTTTCCATCTTCTAAGGTTTTCTTGAATTTCTTTCTTTAGTGTTCTGTAGTTCTCATTGTAGAGGTCTTTCACCTCTTTTGTGAGATTGATTCCCAAATACTATTTTTTTTGAAGCGATTGTGAATGGGGTAGTTTTCCTAATTTCTCTTTCTGAAGATTCATCACTTACGTATAAAAATGCCTTAGATTTATGTGCATTGATCTTATATCCCACTACTTTACTGAATTCACTTATGAGATCTAAAAGTTTTCTGGTGGAATTTCCTGGTTCCTCTAAGTATACCGTCATATCATCAGCAAATAGGGATAGTTTGAGTTCTTCTTTTCCTATTCGTATCCCTTTAATTTCTTTGGTCTGTCTAATTGCTCTGGCTAGAGTTTCAAGGATGATATTGAATAGAAGTGGTGAAAGAGGGCATCCCTGCCTTGTTCCAGTTTTTAGAGGGAATGCTTTCAGTTTTTCACCATTTAGAATGATATTAGCCATGGGTTTAGCGTAGATGGCCTTTACAATGTTAAGGAATGTTCCCACTATCCCTATATTTTCTAGTGTTTAGAGCATGAATGGGTGCTGTATTTTATCAAATGCTTTTTCTGCATCTATCGAAATAATCATGTGATTCTTGACTTTAAGTCTATTGATATGGTGAATGATCAAGTGGGTTTCATCCCAGGGATGCAAGGTTGGTTCAACATCAGGAAAGCATTAGACATTTTTAATGGAAGTAAAAAAAATTATTAAAATAACACATTCACTTCTTGTATTCTAGCCACATAAGTTGGCTGCAATAAATGATACAGATTTCAGTTCTAATTTGTAAAATATTCCAAGAATTGCTGATGTCCCAAGAACTAGAGAAAGCTGCCACCAGCTAATAAACTACCAAAGTAAATGTAAACACAGTGTGGTTCTCATCTTCTTTCATATAATCCCAGATAACCCCAAAAAACTTTTTAAATATCTTATGAGGACAAAAACCTTAAAAACCTATCAAAACCATTTATAATATTTAAATGCGGAAAACTCAAATTTCTTTCAATGAGGTCACAAATCACCCAAAAATTGTGGTCATACAAACAGAATGAGTGGAATGTATAAAGTTTAGGTAAACCAAAGAAGTCCCACTTAACTTTTTAAATATAGTCATTTACTCAAATATACTGTAAATGGGAATGGTGATAACACAGGAAGCAAAAATAAGTTTGTAAGTAAAATTTCTAGAACTTCATGAAAACAGTACCATCCCATATTGCAGATGCAAAATGAGAAACAGTTCTAATGGAGTTAAAAGTTCTCTTGGTTTTGCAAGGTGTTAACTATTTCCAGTTCCTATGTCACAGAGTTAGTCCACAAGAGGAGCTTGTTGATCCTGTCCATTATGGGGACTGGTTGGCTTTCCAAATAAATTGGATCCTTTTTGGTCTAGATATCTCAAGAACAAGATAACTGCAATAACCTTTCAGTTCTTCAAGATCATAGTAATGCTGATGCCACTGTCACCAGAATCTTGGTACACATTGACCAGTCTTCTCCTTGCATGTTCATGACAACAAACACATTCACTAGGATCAAATCCACTTTCTGCCATGATTCCCCAGTTTGAGTTACTTGATTGTTTAAATCCACCCAAACAACAACCCACAGGACAGTAGGGTGGGGACCAGCCCCAGACTCTGCAGAAGGACCACCTTGGGCTTTTGGAATGATGTGGCAATTCAGGACTCAGCTGATGCCAGTGCTCCTGGCCACCTGTGTCCTCCTCATCCTCTCTTTGGGTTTGTTAGACCACATCAGTCTTTGTCACCAGACCCAGACCTGCTGGTTCCTGTGGAGCTTGGTGCAACATGTTGCAGCCCCTTGAGACCCTGCAGGACTTGGCTGCCCAGTGTGGGTGCCCCCCTCCTGGTGGGTGGCTTTAGGCCTCTTCACCACATTGGGTGCTGGACCACACTTGGCATTGTCCTTTTGCACTATCCTGGGGGCTGGAGGAGAGAGAAAAGAGAACAAATGGTGGGTAATAAGTAAGTGGCCTCGAGGAACACTTTTTTTTTTTAACTGGGACATTACATAATATATAATACTATAATACTGGGATTCCTCCTTAACTATGTGTATATGTGCATGACAGAACAACACAAAAATTGGGCAATTTTGTTCCCTGGTTCCTTCTCTTGAACTCCCTGTCCTCCCCCTGGTGCCCAGAGTAAACATAGGACACTTTATTTTCTGATTCTGGCTTATTTTACTCAACATATGCTCTCACATTCCATCCATTTTCCTGTAAATGCTGCAATTTCATTCTTGATGGCTGAATAAAATTCCATTCTGTATATATACATGCCCAGTGAGAGCTTTTCCACACAGAGCCAAACCCAAGGCCTAAACTCAGCGGCGGCCCTGGCCCGCAGGTGGCTTCTGGGACCAAGGCAGGATAGCAAGAGGCTTTCCCTAAGCAGTCCAGCTCCCTCCAGTGGCAGCAGATCCTGTCTACAGCCAGCTTCTAGGAGCAGGCCAGCCCAGTCAGAGGATTTCCATGCAGAACCAGTCCCCAGACCTGGACCCAGTAGCGGGATAGGGGCAGCTTTATTTGGAAGCACTGCATTATCAAGTTCCTCCAAGACTTCAGGCTACTGAAGGATGGGAGGTGATATACAGGAAATCTACAGGGACACTATAAGCCAATAGAGAAAATCTGCAATATCTCAGAGTCCCACTGATATCTGACCAATATGAGAAAACAAGGGAAGAAAATGTCCCAAACAAACCTAGATACTATATCAATAAAACCCAATGACAGTACAGCTGAAGAAATGTCAGAAAGGGAGTTCAGAATGTACATAATTAAAACAATCAGGGAAGCAAACGAGGAGATGAAAGAGCAAATGCAGGCATTAAATGATTGCACCAATCAACAGTTAAAAGAGCAAATATGGGAAGCAAAAGATCATTTAAATAAAGAGTTAGAGATACTGAGAAAAAAACAAACAGACATGACCCTTGATCTTTCATTTTACATGTGATTAAAGTGCCTGTGTCCATATTTAACTCTTTGACCTGGACATTGTCTTCCTTTTTCAGTCGGCATTTTTTTTTTCCTTTTCTTCTTAACAATGTTATCATTAATTTTATTGTAGTTACATATATTTCAATATTAAACAAACAGCAGCTTCTCAGGCTAGAATAGACTTGTTTTCCACTATTTTGGCAAGTGTTCTTGGAACTGCTTCTGATAGATTTTTAAGAAACTGAAATGATTGCAAAACAAAATTCTCCCACTTGTGACTCTTGTTACACATTTTTCTTTACTTTTCTTAGAATATGGATGTTCCTCAATAATTTTGATGCTTGTTCTTTTGTCAAATTCCACAAAATCCAATCACTTTGAATCTCCAGTAGATTTATAATGTGGGATACTTTATAAACTATACTGCCACATTTCCCAAGTACTCTATCAATCCAACTGTGATTGACATTTTGGGAAGTAAATCCTGTGATAAATTATGAATGTAAGGCTTTAATATCTATAGCCTAATCTTTTCAAAATTTCTACACCTTACTCGCAGTGTCAATAATTTTTAACTTTAATATTAAAAAGTAAAATCAATAGATCGCTGGACAGGCTAACAAACCTAAAAATACAACTCAAGAATAACCAAAATTAAGGAAGCTGCATCAACAGTGACTTCTATGGACATCAACTAGATAATAAAGGAACACTTTCAACAACTCTTTGCCCACAAATTCAACAAACTATATGAAGTGGACTAGTTTCTTGAAAGACAAATCTGCCAAAATTCACACAAAAGAATTGACAAACTGAACAGAATTAGATCTACCATAGAAATTGAATCAATATTTAATAACCTTTCAAAACAGAAATCACCCGACCCAGATGATTTCCTGGTTAATCCTAAAAAACATTTTAAGGAATAAATTCTCTACAATCCCTTTCTGAAGATAGAAGCAGAGGGACAACCTTCTAAGTCATTCTATTTCATGTGTATTACTATATTAACAAAATTAGAAAAAATAGTATTAGAAAAGAAAATTACAGACTTTATCATTCATAAAGAGATGCAAAAGAATTAGCAAAATATAAACAAATAGTATTCAACAATAAATATAAAGAATTACATAGCAAAACCAACTGGGATTCATCTCTGTGTCAACACTCATAAATCAATTAACATAATCTCTCATATTAAAAGACTAAAGATGAAAAAGTACATAGATTAGGAAGGGAGAAATAAATCTGCCTTTGCTTGTGACAGCATTGTCTACACAGAAAATCAAACAAAATGAAATTAAACCCCTATTACTCATCCTGCACAAAAATCTACAAAAAGTGGGTCAAAGACTTAGGCACTAGAACTTAGACCCTATAGAAAGAAAGAGTAGGCCCAAATCTTCACCATGTTGGCTTAGGGAATGACTTTCTTAACAAGACTCCCAAAGTGCAAGAAATAAAATCAAGAATCAATAAATGGGATGGATTCAAACTAAAAAGCTTCTTCACAGCAAAGGAAACAAAAACATGAAGAGGGAGCCTACAGAATGGGAGAAAATCTTTACCACATGCACCTCAGATAGAGTATTAATCTCCAGGATATATAAAGAACTCAAAAACTAAACACCAAAAAAAAAAAAAACAAATAACCCAATCAATAAATGGGCTAAGGAACTGAACAGACACTTCACAGAAGAAGAAATACAATCAATTAATAAATATATGAAAAAAATGTTCAACATCTTTAGCAATTAGAGAAATGCAAATCAAAACTAAGAGTTCATTTCACCTCAATCAGAATGGCAATTATCAAGAATACAAGCAACAATAAATGCTAGCAAGGATATGGGGAAAAAGGTACACTCATATATTGCTGGTGGTAATTCAAATAGGTGCAACCATTATAGAAAATGGTATGGAGATTCCTCAGAAAATTCGGAATGACACTACCATTTGCCTCAGTCACCCCACTTCTAGGTTTACACACAAAGGACCTAAAACAAGCATGTTACAGTGACACAGCCACATCAATATTTATGGCAGCTCAACTCACAATAGCTAAACTATGGAACTAACCTAGGTGCCCTTCAACACATGTATGGATAAAGAAAAAATATTACTCAGCCTTAAAGAAGGAATGAAATTATGGCATTTGAAGGTAAATGGATGAAACTGGAGAATATCATGCTAAGTGAAGTAAGTCAATCCCAGACGACCAAAGGCCAAATGTTTTCTCTGATATGCATATGCTAACTCACACTGGGTGGGTGTGGCTAAGGATGAATATAGTTACTTTAGATTAGGTAGAGGAGAGTGAAGGGAGGAGAGGGATATTGGAGTAGGAAGAATAGTAGCATGAATCAGACATTATTACCCTATGTACATATATAACTATATGACTGGTGGGATTCTATATTATGTACAAAATGAAGAATGAGAAATTATACTCCATCTATACATGCTGTTTCAAAGTGCATTCTAATCTCATATATAAATAATTAGAATAAATAAAATCAAACAATGTCAACAAGAACATCTTGGATGAATAAATAATTATAACAAAATTGTAAGATAGAAGATTAATATAGAAAAATATCTCTTCCTCACAAAGCAGCAACATATAAGTAGAATATGAAATTTTAAAACTATCATTTTCATTAGCCCCCAAATTAATTATTCAGAAAAAGTAACAAAATATTTATAATATCTGTATGAGGAAAACTTTAAACTTGTGATGGAATAAATCAAAGAAGAATGGGAAGGTATTTGATAACATGGACAGAAAAAATGAATATTTTTATTTTTGAATTTTAATTTTTTTTTCTGATTAGTTATACATGACAGTAGAATTCATTTTGACACATTGTACATAAATGGAGCATAGCTTCTCATTCATCTGGTTGTACATGATGCAGAGTTAACAGGTCACGTAATCACGTATTCATGATAAGGTAATAATGTCCTATTCATTCCACTATCTTTCCTACCCCCCTGCTTCCTCTCCCCCTACTCTCCCCTCTGTTTAGTTCAAAATACCATTATTCTCCCTGCCCCCTTATTGTGAATTAGCATCTGCATATCAGAGAAAACATTCAGTCTTTGGTTTTCTGGGATTAGCGTATTTCACTTAGCATATATTCTCCTGCTCCATCTATTTAAAATCAAATGCCATAATTTCATTCTTCTTTAAGACTGAGTAATATTCTATCACATATATGTAAATGTAATTATACACCACATTTTTTCAATCCATTTATCTGTTGATCATGAACTTCCATTGGTGTATACAATGTCTCTTTTACTTAGTATCAGAAATAAATACAGTACTCATTACTGTTTCTTTCCTCATTGTCATTTCCACCATAAAGAAAAGTCATTTCCATGGAATTATGGAGAAGGATAATGAGATTGAGATGATCAGTTAAAAACTAACTCGAATGAAAAAAAAATTTTTTGAACTAATTGCAGACTTAACTAGGAGCCTTTAAAATATTTAATAAAACAGATTTTCTGATTTAGTCAGCTTTTGTGCTGCTGTGACTAAAGGACCCAAGCAGAACAATGTAAAGGAGAAAAAGTTTATTTGAGGGCTTACACAGTTTCAGAGGTCTTAGTCTGTTGAAGGCCAGCTCCATTCCTTGGGGCTCCATTCCTCATGGCAGGAGAGTGTGGCAGAGGGAAGCAGCTCGCATAGGGATCAGGAAGCAGAGAGAGAGTTCCCTCTCCAGATACAAAGTATATGCCCCATATCCACACCCCCAGTGAACCACTCCCTTCCAGCCACAAACTACCACTTCAGTTACCACTCAGTTAATCCCTATTAATTCACTGATTGGGGTAAGACTCTCACAAACCAATCGAATTTTCCAAAGGATGCAGTTGGTAAGACTACACATTTCTTATCACTCATAAGCAACCCATTGTTCTTGTTTCATTTATTTTAAAGACATCTGCCAAGCATGTGTCATTGGTTCAGTCTCTCAGATTATCCACCATGATAAAAGGGTCATAGTCCTTTCATTAAAAGGAGTGGAGCTTACACAAGAGTTCCTTAAGTCTATCTGATTCAGCAAGAAGTCACCTTCTCCATAATTGCGAATTTATATCTATTAATTTTTCTACTGTACTCCCTTGTAATGTCATCAAATCATAAAATGAAGCAATATGATCATGGATCTCATCTAATATTCTCTATTGGACTATTTGGTTTTTTATAGTGGAACTTATACAGGGTAAGTTTGGGTTATCCCAGAAACAGGAAAGAAATTAGGAAAGATTCTGTACAGATAATGTTTTATAAAGAATAGTGTATTCTTTTTTTAAATTTCTTTAATTTTTTAAATTTTTATTTTTTTATTTTTATTATTGTAAACAAATGGAATACATGTTGTTTCTCTATTTGTACATGGAGTCAAGGCATACCATGTGTGTAATCATAAATTTACATAGGGCAATGTTGTTGATTAATTCTGTTATTTTTTACCCTTCCCCCCACCCCTCCCACCCCTCTTTTCCCTCTATACAGTCCTTCCTTCCTCCATTCTTACCACCCTCCTTATCCCTAACCCTAAACCTAACACTAACCCTAACGCTAAACCCTCACATTCCGCATTATATGTCCTCATCCAATTATCAGCGAGATCATTCATCCTTTAGTTTTTTGAGATTGGCTTATCTCACTTAGCATGATATTCTCCAATTTCATCCATTTGCCTGCAAATGCCATAATTTTAACATTCTTCATGGCAGAGTAATATTCCATTGTATATATATACCACAGTTTCTTTATCCATTCATCAACTGAAGGGCATCTAGGTTGATTCCAAAATCTGACTATGGTGAATTGAACAGCAATGAACATTGATGTGGCTGTATCTCTGTAGTAGATTTTAAGTCCTTCGGGTATAGGCCAAGGAGTGGGATAGCTGGGTCAAATGGTGTTTCCATTCCAAGCTTACTGAGGAATCTCCATACTGCTTTCCAGAGTGGCTGCACTAATTTGCAACCCCACCAGCAATGTGTGAGTGTACCTTTTTCCCCACATCCTCACCAACACCTATTGTTGCTTGTGTTCTTGATAATCGCTATTCTAATTGGGGTGAGATGAAATCTTAGGGTAGTTTTGATTTGCATTTCTCTTATTACTAGAGATGTTGAACATTTTTTCATATGTTTGTTGATTGCTTGTATATCTTCTTCTGTGAAATGTCTGTTCATTTCCTTAGCCCATTTGTTGATTGGATTATTTATATTCTTGGTGTAGAGTTTTTTGAGTTCTTTATAGATTCTGGAAATTAGTGCTCTATCTGAAGTATGAATGGAAAAAGTTATTCTCCCACTCTGTAGGCTCTCTCTTCACATTACTGATAGTTTCCTTTTTTTTTATTTATTTTTTTACGTTTACATAGGGTAATGATGTTTCTTTTTTTTCCCCTTCCCCCCCCACCCCTCCCACCCTTTTCCCTTTATACAGTCCTTCTTTCCTTCATTCTTCCCGCTCTCCTTAGCCTAACTCTAAACCTAACCCTAAACCTAATGTTAACCCCTCCCACCCCCATTATATGTCCTCATCCGCTTATCAGCGAGATCATTCGTCCTTTAGTTTTTTGAGATTGGCTTATCTCACTTAGCATGATATTCTCCAATTTCGACCATTTGCCTATAAATGCCATAATTTTATCATTCTTCATTGCGGAGTAATATTCCATTGTATAAATATGCCACAGTTTCTTTATCCGTTCATCAACTGAAGGGCATCTAGGTTGGTTCCACAATCTGGCTATGGTGAATTGAGCAGCAATGAACATTGATGTGGCTGTATCTCTATAGTATGCTGATTTTAAGTCCTTCGGGTATAGACCAAGGAGTGGGATAGCTGGGTCAAATGGTGTTTCCATTCCAAGCTTTCTGAGGAATCTCCACACTGCTTTCCAGAGTGGCTGCACTAATTTGCAACCCCACCAGCAAAGTATGAGTGTTCCTTTTTCACCACATCCTCGCCAACACCAATTGTTGCTTGTGTTCTTGATAATCGCCATTCTAATTGGGGTGAGATGAAATCTTAGGGTAGTTTTGATTTGCATTTCCATTATTACTAGGGATGTTGAACATTTTTTCATATATCTGTTGATTACTTGTACATCTTCTTCTGTGAAGTGTCTGTTCATTTCCTTAGCCCATTTGTTGATTGGATTATTTGTATTCTTCGTGTAGAGTTTTTTGAGTTCTTTATAGATTCTGGAAATTAGCGCTCTATCTGAGGTATGGTTGGCAAAAATATTCTCCTACTCTGTAGGCTCTCTCTTCACATTTCTGATAGTTTCCTTTGCTGAGAGAAAGCTTTTTAGTTTGAATCTATACCAGTTGTTGATTCTTGCTTTTATTTCTTGTGCTAGGGGGGTCCTGTTAAGGAAGTCTGATCCTAAACCAACAAGTTGAAGATTTGGACCTACTTTTTCTTCTATAAGATGCAGGGTCTCTGGTCTGATTCCGAGGTCCTTGATCCATTTTGAGTTGAGTTTTGTGTAGGGTGAGAGATAGGGGTTTAATTTCATTCTATTGCATATGGTTTTCCAGTTTTCCCAGCACCATTTGTTGAAGAGGCTATGTTTTCTCCATTGCATATTTTTGGAACCTTTGTCTAGTATGAGAAAATTGTATTTATTTGGGTTTGTGTCTACCTGTCTATTTTGGTACCAGTACCATGCCATTTTTGTTACTATTGCTTTGTAGTAGAGTTGAAGATCTGGTATTGCAATACCCCCTGCTTCGCTCTTGCTACTGAGGATTGCTTTAGCTATTCTAGGTTTTTATTCTTCCAGATGAATTTCATAATTGCTTGCTCTATTTCTGCAAGGTACATCATTGGGATTTTAATTGGAATTGCATTGAATCTGTATAGCACTTTAGGTAGTATAGCCATTTTTTTTTTCTTTAGACTTTGCTTTTAATTTCATCAAAGCTTTGAACCATTTTTATGTTTCTATTAGTGCATTATACTTATACATAACAGTGGGATTCATTTTGATGTAATCATAAATGCATATAAGTTTGCTCATTCTTAGTCTCCCATACTTCCCCTTTCCCTCTACTCCTCCCTTCCCTGACCCCCCTGTCTACTGGTCTTCCTTCTATTTATTTTTTTATTTATAAATTGACACATTATGGTTATGCACAAAAGATGAATCATTGTGATGTATTCATACATGCAAAAGCATAATTTGGTCATTTTCATTCTGCATTTGCTCACAAGTGTTTCTTTTTTTTTTTTCTTATTTTTTTTAATTTATTTATTTTTTTTACGTTTACATAGGGTAATGATGTTTATTATATTTTTCCCCTCCCCCCCACCCCTCCCACCCCTTCCACCCCTCCCACCCCTCTTTTCCCTCTACACAGTCCTTCTTTCCTTCATTCTTACTGCTCTCCTTAGCCTAACTCTAAACCTAACCCTAAACCTAATGCTAGCCCCTCCCACCCCCCATTATATGTCCTCATCCGCTTATCAGCGAGATCATTCGTCCTTTAGTTTTTTGAGATTGGCTTATCTCACTTAGCATGATATTCTCCAATTTCGACCATTTGCCTATAAATGCCATAATTTAATCATTCTTCATTGCGGAGTAATATTCCATTGTATAAATATGCCACAGTTTCTTTATCCGTTCATCAACTGAAGGGCATCTAGGTTGGTTCCACAATCTGGCTATGGTGAATTGAGCAGCAATGAACATTGATGTGGCTGTATCTCTATAGTATGCTGATTTTAAGTCCTTTGGGTATAGGCCAAGGAGTGGGATAGCTGGGTCAAATGGTGTTTCCATTCCAAGCTTTCTGAGGAATCTCCACACTGCTTTCCAGAGTGGCTGCACTAATTTGCAACCCCACCAGCAATGTATGAGTGTTCCTTTTTCACCACATCCTCGCCAACACCTATTGTTGCTTGTATTCTTGATAATCGCCATTCTAATTGGGGTGAGATGAAATCTTAGGGTAGTTTTGATTTGCATTTCCCTTATTACTAGGGAAGTTGAACATTTTTTCATATATCTGTTGATTACTTGTACATCTTCTTCTGTGAAGTGTCTGTTCATTTCCTTAGCCCATTTGTTGATTGGATTATTTGTATTCTTCGTGTAGAGTTTTTTGAGTTCTTTATAGATTCTGGAAATTAGCGCTCTATCTGAGGTATGGTTGGCAAAAATATTCTCCTACTCTGTAGGCTCTCTCTTCACATTTCTGATAGTTTCCTTTGCTGAGAGAAAGCTTTTTAGTTTGAATCTATACCAGTTGTTGATTCTTGCTTTTATTTCTTGTGCTAGGGGGGTCCTGTTAAGGAAGTCTGATCCTAAACCAACAAGTTGAAGATTTGGACCTACTTTTTCTTCTATAAGATGCAGGGTCTCTGGTCTGATTCCGAGGTCCTTGATCCATTTTGAGTTGAGTTTTGTGTAGGGTGAGAGATAGGGGTTTAATTTCATTCTATTGCATATGGTTTTCCAGTTTTCCCAGCACCATTTGTTGAAGAGGCTATGTTTTCTCCATTGCATATTTTTGGAACCTTTGTCTAGTATGAGAAAATTGTATTTATTTGGGTTTGTGTCTACCTGTCTATTTTGGTACCAGTACCATGCCATTTTTGTTACTATTGCTTTGTAGTAGAGTTGAAGATCTGGTATTGCAATACCCCCTGCTTCGCTCTTGCTACTGAGGATTGCTTTAGCTATTCTAGGTTTTTATTCTTCCAGATGAATTTCATAATTGCTTGCTCTATTTCTGCAAGGTACATCATTGGGATTTTAATTGGAATTGCATTGAATCTGTATAGCACTTTAGGTAGTATAGCCATTTTTTTTTTCTTTAGACTTTGCTTTTAATTTCATCAAAGCTTTGAACCATTTTTATGTTTCTATTAGTGCATTATACTTATACATAACAGTGGGATTCATTTTGATGTAATCATAAATGCATATAAGTTTGCTCATTCTTAGTCTCCCATACTTCCCCTTTCCCTCTACTCCTCCCTTCCCTGACCCCCCTGTCTACTGGTCTTCCTTCTATTTATTTTTTTATTTATAAATTGGCACATTATGGTTATGCACAAAAGATGAATCATTGTGATGTATTCATACATGCAAAAGCATAATTTGGTCATTTTCATTCTGCATTTGGTCACAAGTGTTTCTTTTTTTTTTTTCTTATTTTTTTTAATTTATTTATTTTTTTTACGTTTACATAGGGTAATGATGTTTATTATATTTTTCCCCTCCCCCCCACCCCTCCCACCCCTTCCACCCCTCCCACCCCTCTTTTCCCTCTACACAGTCCTTCTTTCCTTCATTCTTACTGCTCTCCTTAGCCTAACTCTAAACCTAACCCTAAACCTAATGCTAGCCCCTCCCACCCCCCATTATATGTCCTCATCCGCTTATCAGCGAGATCATTCGTCCTTTAGTTTTTTGAGATTGGCTTATCTCACTTAGCATGATATTCTCCAATTTCGACCATTTGCCTATAAATGCCATAATTTAATCATTCTTCATTGCGGAGTAATATTCCATTGTATAAATATGCCACAGTTTCTTTATCCGTTCATCAACTGAAGGGCATCTAGGTTGGTTCCACAATCTGGCTATGGTGAATTGAGCAGCAATGAACATTGATGTGGCTGTATCTCTGTAGTATGCTGATTTTAAATCCTTTGGGTATAGGCCAAGGAGTGGGATAGCTGGGTCAAATGGTGTTTCCATTCCAAGCTTTCTGAGGAATCTCCACACTGCTTTCCAGAGTGGCTGCACTAATTTGCAACCCCACCAGCAATGTATGAGTGTTCCTTTTTCACCACATCCTCGCCAACACCTATTGTTGCTTGTATTCTTGATAATCGCCATTCTAATTGGGGTGAGATGAAATCTTAGGGTAGTTTTGATTTGCATTTCCCTTATTACTAGGGAAGTTGAACATTTTTTCATATATCTGTTGATTACTTGTACATCTTCTTCTGTGAAGTGTCTGTTCATTTCCTTAGCCCATTTGTTGATTGGATTATTTGTATTCTTCGTGTAGAGTTTTTTGAGTTCTTTATAGATTCTGGAAATTAGCGCTCTATCTGAGGTATGGTTGGCAAAAATATTCTCCTACTCTGTAGGCTCTCTCTTCACATTTCTGATAGTTTCCTTTGCTGAGAGAAAGCTTTTTAGTTTGAATCTATACCAGTTGTTGATTCTTGCTTTTATTTCTTGTGCTAGGGGGGTCCTGTTAAGGAAGTCTGATCCTAAACCAACAAGTTGAAGATTTGGACCTACTTTTTCTTCTATAAGATGCAGGGTCTCTGGTCTGATTCCGAGGTCCTTGATCCATTTTGAGTTGAGTTTTGTGTAGGGTGAGAGATAGGGGTTTAATTTCATTCTATTGCATATGGTTTTCCAGTTTTCCCAGCACCATTTGTTGAAGAGGCTATGCTTTCTCCATTGCATATTTTTGGAACCTTTGTCTAGTATGAGAAAATTGTATTTATTTGGGTTTGTGTCTACCTGTCTATTTTGGTACCAGTACCATGCCATTTTTGTTACTATTGCTTTGTAGTAGAGTTGAAGATCTGGTATTGCAATACCCCCTGCTTCGCTCTTGCTACTGAGGATTGCTTTAGCTATTCTAGGTTTTTTATTCTTCCAGATGAATTTCATAATTGCTTGCTCTATTTCTGCAAGGTACATCATTGGGATTTTAATTGGAATTGCATTGAATCTGTATAGCACTTTAGGTAGTATAGCCATTTTGACGATATTAATTCTGCCTATCCAGGAACATGGGAGATCTTTCCATCTTCTAAGGTTTTCTTGAATTTCTTTCTTTAGTGTTCTGTAGTTCTCATTGTAGAGATCTTTCACCTCTTTTGTGAGATTGATTCCCAAGTATTTTATTTTCTTCGATGCTATTGTGAATGGGGTAGTTTTCCTAATTTCTCTTTCTGAAGATTCATCACTTATGTATAAAAATGCATTGGATTTATGAGCATTGATCTTGTAACCTGCTACTTTACTGAATTCACTTATGAGTTCTAAAAGTTTTCTGGTGGAATTTCCAGGTTCCTCTAAATATATAATCATGTCATCAGCGAACAGGGATAGTTTGAGTTCTTCTTTTCCTATTCGTATCCCTTTAATTTCTTTGGTTTGTCTGATTGCTCTGGCTAGAGTCTCAAGGACGATGTTGAATAGAAGCGGTGAAAGAGGGCATCCCTGCCTTGTTCCAGTTTTTAGGGGGAACGCTTTCAGTTTTTCACCATTTAGAATGATATTAGCCATGGGCTTAGTGTAGATTGCCTTTATAATGTTTAGGAATGTTCCCACTACCCCAATTTTTTCTAGTGTTTTGAGCATGAAGGGATGCTGTATTTTATCGAATGCTTTTTCTGCATCTATTGAAATAATCATGTGATTCTTAACTTTAAGTCTGTTGATATGGTGAATGACATTTTTTGATTTCCGAAGGTTGAACCAACCTTGCATCCCTGGGATAAAACCCACTTGATCGTGGTGCACTATCTTTTTAATATATATTTGTATGCGATTTGCTAAAATTTTGTTGAGAATTTTTGCATCGATGTTCATTAAGGATATTGGTCTGAAATTTTCCTTCCTCGATGTGTCTCTGTCTGGTATAGGTATCAGGGTGATATTGGCTTCATATAACGAGTTTGGGAGGGTTCCCTCCTCTTCTATTTCATGGAATAGTTTGAGGAGTATTCGAATGAGCTCTTCTTTAAAGGTTTTGTAGAACTCGGCTGAGAACCCATCTGGTCCTGGACTTTTCTTTGTTGGTAGGCTTTTGATGACCTCTTCTATTTCATTGCTTGAAATTGGTTTATTTCGGTTGTGTATGTCCTCCTCGTTCAGTTTAGGTAATTCATATGTCTCTAGAAATTTGTTGATGTCTTCGAGGTTTTCTGTTTTGTTGGAGTATAGTTTTTCAAAATAGCTTCTAATTATGTTTTGTATTTCACTCGTGTCTGTTGTGATGTTTCCTTGTTCATTCCGAATTTTAGTAATTTGAGTTTTCTCCCTCTTTCTCTTTGTTAGTGTGGCTAAGGGTTTATCAATTTTATTTATTTTTTCAAAGAACCAACTATTTATTTTGTTAATTTTTGCAATTGTTTTTTTGTTTCGATTTCGTTGATTTCGGCTCTGATTTTAACTATTTCCTGTCTTCTACTACTTTTGGTATTGGTCTGCTCTTCTTTTTCTAGCGCTTTGAGCTGTAGTGTTAAGTCGTTTATTTGTTGATTTCTACTTCTTTTTTTGAATGCACCCCATGAAATAAATCTTCCTCTAAGTACTGCTTTCATAGTGTCCCAGAGATTTTGATATGATGTGTCTTTGTTCTCGTTTACTTCTAAGAATTTTTTTATTTCCCTCCTGATGTCTTCTGTTATCCATTCATCATATAATAGTGTATTATTTAGTCTCCAAGTATTGGAGAAGTTTCTGTTTTTTATTCTGTCATTTATTTCTAATTTCAATCCATTATGTTCTGATAGAGTACGAGGTAGTATCTCTATCTTCTTGTATTTGCTAACAGTAGCTTTGTGGCATAAAATATGGTCTATTTTAGAGAAGGATCCATGTGCTGTTGAGAAGAAAGTGTATTCGTTCTTTGTTGGATGGTATATTCTATATATGTCTGTTAAGTCTATATTGCTGATTGTGTTGTTGAGATCTATAGTTTCTTTATTCAATTTTTGTTTGGACGATCTATCCAGTGGTGAGAGAGGTGTGTTAAAATCGCCTAGTATGATTGTGTTGTGGTCTATTTGAATTCTGTAATTGAGAAGGATTTGTTTGATGTACGTGGATGAGCCAATGTTCGGGGCATAGATATTTATGATTGTTATGTCTTGCTGATTTATGATTCCCTTAAGCAGCATGTAATGTCCTTCTTTATCCCTTCTGACTAGTTTTGGTTTGAAGTCCACATTATCTGAGATGAGGATGGATACTCCAGCTTTTTTGCTGTGTCCGTGTGCATGGTATGTTTTTCCCCATCCTTTCACCTTTAGTCTATTGGTGTCTCTTTCTATGAGGTGAGTCTCTTGCAGGCAGCATATTGTTGGATTTTTCTTTTTAATCCAATCTGCCAGTCTGTGTCTTTTGATTGATGAATTCAGGCCATTAACATTCAGGGTTATTATTGTGATATGATTTGTATTCCCAGTCAATTGACTCATATTTGTTTTTGACATGATTTGGTTTCTCCTTTATTTGGCTATTCCTTTAGGCTAGCGCCTCCTGTTGCTGATTTGCATCGTTGTTTTTCATCTCTTCCTCATGGAATATTTTGCTGAGAATGTTCTGTAATGCTGGCTTTCTTTTTGTAAATTCCTTTAGCTTTTGTTTATCATGGAAGGATCTTATTTCATCGTCAAATTTGAAGGTAAGTTTTGCTGGGTATAAGATTCTTGGTTGGCATCCGTTTTCTTTCAGGGCTTGGTAAATGTTGTTCCAGGCCCTTCTGGCTTTTAGGGTCTGTATTGAAAAATCTGCTGATATTCTTATTGGTTTCCCTCTGAATGTAATTTGATTCTTTTCTCTCGCGGCCTTTAAAATTCTGTCTTTATTTTGTATGTTAGCTATTTTCATAATAATGTGCCTTGGTGTGGGTCTGTTGTAATTTTGTATGTTTGGAGTTCTATAAGCCTCTTGTATTTGGTTTTCCATTTCATTCTTCAGATTTGGGAAATTTTCTGATATTATTTCATTGAATAGATTGTTCATTCCTTTGGTTTGTTTCTCTAAGCCTTCCTCAATCCCAATAATTCTTAAATTTGGCCTTTTCATGATATCCCATAATTCTTGTAGATTCTGTTCATGATTTCTTACCATCTTTTCTGTTTGGCCAACTTTGCTTTCGAGATTAAATAATGTGTCTTCAATGTGTGAGGTTCTGTCTTCCAGGTGCTCCATTCTATTGGTTATGCTTTCTATGGAGTTTTTTACTTGGTTTATTTTTTCCTTCATTTCAAGTATTTCAGTTTGGTTTTTTTTTCAGTATCTCTAACTCTTTATTGAAATGATCTCTTGCTTCCCGTATTTGGTCTTTTAACTGTTGATTGGTGCAATCATTTAATGCCTGCATTTGCTCTTTCATCTCCTCCTTCAATGCCTGCATTTGCTCTTTCATCTCCTCATTAGCTTCCCTGATCATTTTAATTACGTACATTCTGAACTCCCTTTCTGACATTTCTTCTGCTGTGCTGTCATTGGGTTTTATTGATGTAGTATCTAGGTTTGTTTGGGACATTTTCTTCCCTTGTTTTCTCATAATGGTCAGTTGTCAGTGGGACCCTGAGATATTGCAGTTTTCCGCTATTGACTTATAGTGTCCCGGTAGATTTCCAGTGTATCACCTCCCAGCCTTCAGTAGCCTGATGTCTTGGAGGAATCTGATAAAGCAGCATATCCGAAGAAAACTGCCCCTAGCCCCCTACTGGTTCCACGATTTGGAACTGGCTCTGTGCTGAAATGCTCTCACTGTGGGCCTGCACCGTGCAGCTGGCCGTGTGGGAGGAGCTCACTGCCGGAGTGTGGAAGGCTACCTTGGGAAGACTCTAGCTGCCCTGCCCGGCTCCGATAAGCCACCTCTATCTGGGCCTGCCCCCCGGGCCGAGCTTTACCCAGTGGGCAGACTCACCCATGGCTCTATTTCAGTCCGAGTCTCTCAATGCCTCCCCTTCTTAACTCCTGGGTTCTGGAGCGACAGGGGGTGCAGTCTCTCTCTAGGCCGCCATCTTGGATCGCCCCGAGAAGAAAGCCTGCAGCCGGAGTGGGCAGAGCCGCCTGAAGAGGTGTCTGGCTGCCCTGCCCTGATCCCAGAAGCTGTTTGCGGATCGAGTCTCTCCATTGGTTCGGGGGCTTGTGGCTGGTTCTATGTAGAAAGTCTCTCACTGGGCGGTCAGCTCCGAGAGGCTAGCCTTGAATGGCACCTCCCACTGCAGGGGTCCAGACTACTTGGGGAAGTCTCTGGCTGCCCTGTCTGGACCCTGAATCTGCTTGCGTGCCAGAGTACGCTGAGCTGCACTGGCTCCGGGACTCGGAGCTTGTTCTGGTCAGAAAGGCTCTCACTAGCGGGCCAGTTCCGTTCCGAGAACCTGGAGAAGCTGGCTGTGTGGGCGGGGCCCACCGCCGGAGTGCGCAGGGCTGCCTGTGGATGACTCTACCTGCCCTGCCCGGCTCCGATAAGCCACCTCTATCTGGGCCTGCCCCCCGGGCCAAGCTTTACCCAGTGGGCAGACTCACCCGTGGCTCTATTTCAGTCCGAGTCTCTCAATGCCTCCCCTTCTTAACTCCTGGGTTCTGGAGCGACAGGGGGTGCAGTCTCCCTCTAGGCCGCCATCTTGGATCGCCCCCCTGATAGTTTCCTTTGCTGAGAGAAAGGTTTTTAGTTTGAATCTATCCCAGTTGTTGATTCTTGCTTTTATTTCTTGTGCTACGGGCATCCTGTTAAGGAAGTCTGATCCTAAACCAAGAAGTTGAAAGTTTGGACCTACATATTCTTCTATAAGATGCAGGGTTTCTGGTTTGATTCTGAGGTCCTTGATACATTTTCAGTTGAGTTTTGTGTAGGGTGAGAGAAAGGGGTTTAATTTCATTTGGTTGCATATATTTTTCCAGTTTTCCCAGCACCATTTGTTGAAGAGGCTATCTTTTCTCCATTGCATATTTTTGGCACTTTTGTCTAGTATGAGAAAATTGTATTATTTGGGTTTGTGTCCATGTCCTCTATTCTGTACCATTGATCTTCCTGTCTATTTTGGTACCAATACTATTCCGTTTTTGTTACTATTGCTTTGTAATAGATTTGAAGATCTGGTATTGTGATACCCCCTGCGTCGCTCTTTCTACTGAGGATTGCTTTAGCTCTTCTGGGTTTCGTATTCTTCCAGATGAATTTCATAATTAATTACTTGGTGTATTTCTGTAAGGTACATCATGGGGATTTTAATTGGAATTGCATTGAATCTGTATAGCACTTTAGGTAGTATGGTCATTTTGACAATATTAATTCTGACTATCCAAGAACATGGGAGATCTTTCCATCTTCTAAGGTTTTCTTTAATTTCTTTCTTTAGTGTTCTATAGTTCTCATTGTAGATGTCTTTTGCCTCTTTTGTGAGATTGATTCCCAAGTATTTTATTTTTTTCAATGCTATTGTGAATGGGGTAGTTTTCCTAATCTCTCTTTCTGAAGATTCATCACTTATGTATAAAAATGCATTGGATTTATGAGCATTGATCTTGTAACCTGCTACTTTACTGAATTCAATTATGAGTTCTAAAAATTTTCTGGTGGAATTTCCAGGTTCCTCTAAATATATAATCATGTCATTAGTGAAAAGGGATAGTTTGAGTTCTTCTTTTTCAATTCGTATCCCTTTAATTTCTTTGGTTTGTCTAATTGCTCTGGTTAGAGTCTCAAGGAAGATGTTGAATAGAAGTGGTGAAACAGGGCATCCCTTCCTTGTTCCAGTTATTAGGGGGAATGCTTTCAGTTGTTCACCATTTAGAATGATATTGGCCATGGGCTTAGCGTAGATGGTCTTTACAATGTTAAGGAATGTTCCCACTACCCCAATTTTTTCTTGTGTTTTGAGCATGAAGGGATGCTGTATTTTATCAAATGCTTTTTCTGCATCTATTGATATAATCATGTTATTCTTAACTTTAAGTCTGTTGATATGGTGAATAACATTTATTGATTTTCAGATATTGAACCAACCTTGCATCCCTGGCATAAAACCCACTTGATCGTGGTGCACTATCTTTTAAATATATTTTTAGATGCGATTTGCTAAAATTTTGTTGAGA
Source organism: Sciurus carolinensis (assembly GCF_902686445.1). Taxonomy (NCBI): domain Eukaryota; kingdom Metazoa; phylum Chordata; class Mammalia; order Rodentia; family Sciuridae; genus Sciurus; species Sciurus carolinensis. The sequence goes on along the minus strand of NW_025920218.1, from coordinate 312,143 downwards.
ATTTTTCTGTTGATGTTCATTAAGGATATTGTTCTAAAATTTTGTTTCTTCGATGTGTCTCTGTCTCGCTTAGGTGTCAGGTGATATTGGCTTCATAGAATGAGATTGGGAGGGATTCCTCCTCTTCTATTTCTTGGAATACTTTGAGGAGTATTGGAATAAGCTCTTTAAAAGGTTTTTAGAATGTGGCTGAGAACCCATCTGGTCCCAGACTTTTCTTTGTTGGTAGGCTTTGGATGACCTCTTCTATTTCATTGCTTGAAATTGATTTATTTAAGTTGTGTATGTCCTCCTCTTTCATTTTAGGTAATTCATATGTCTGTAGAAACTTGTTGTCTTCGAGGTTTTCTGTTTTTTTGGAGTATAGATTTTCAAAATAGTTTCTAATTATGTTTTGTATTTCACTCGTGTCTGTTGTGATATTTCCTTGTTTATTCCGAATTTTAGTAATTTGAGTTTTCTTCCTCTTTCTTTTTGTTAGTGTGGCTAAGGGTTTATCAATTTTGTTTATTTTTTCAAAGAACCAACTATTTGTTTTGTTAATTTTTCCAATTGTTTCTTTTGTTTCAATTTTGTTGATTTCGGCTCTGATTTTAACTATTTCCTGTCTTCTACTACTTTTGGTGTTGGTGTGCTCTTCTTTTTCTAGGGCTTTGAGCTGTAGTTTTAAGTCATTTATTTGTTGATTTCTACTTCTTTTGTTGAATGCGCCCAGTGAAATAAATCTTCCTCTAATTACTGCTTTCATTGTGTCCCAGAGATTTTGATATGATGTGTCTTTGTTCTTGTTTACTTCTAAGAATTTTTTTATTTCCCTCTTCATGTCTTCTGTTGTCCATTCATCATATAATAGCGTATTATTTAATCTCCAGGTATTGGAGAAGTTTCTGTTTTTTTATTCTGTCATTTATTTCTAATTTGAATCCTTTATGATCTCCTAGAGTACAAGGTAGTATCTCTACCTTCTTTATTTGCTAACAGTAGCTTTGTGGCATAAAATATGGTCTATTTTAGAGACGGATCCATGTGCTGCTGAGAAGAAAGTGTATTCGTTCTTTGTTGGATGTTATATTCCATATATGTTGGTTAAGTCTAAACTGTTGATTGTGTTATTGAGATCTATGGTTTCTTTATTCAATTTTTGTTTGGAAGATCTATCCAGTGGTGAGAGAGGTGTGTTAAAATCGCCTAATATTATTGTGTTGTGGTCTATTTGATTTCTGGAATTGAGGATGATTTGTTTGACATACATGGATGAACCAATGTATGGGGCATAGATATTTATGATTGTTATGTCTTGCTGATTTATGCTTCCTGTAAGCAGTTTGCAATGTCCTTCATTATCCCTTCTAACTAGTTTTAGCTTGAAGTCCACATTATCTGAAATGAGGATGGATACTCCAGGTTTTTTGCTGTGTCCACGTGCATGGTATGTTTTTTCCCATCCTTTCACCTTTAGTCTATGGGTATCTCTTTCTATGAGTTGAGTCTCTTGCAGGCAGCATATTGTTGGATTTTTCTTTTTATTCCAATCTGCCAGTCTATGTCTTTTGATTGATGAGTTCAGGCCATTAACATTCAGCGTTATTATTGTGATATGACTTGTATTCCCAGTCATTTGACTCATATTTGTTTTTTGACATGATTTGGTTTCTCCTTTATTTGGCTATTCCTTTAGGCCTGTTCCTCCCATTGCTGATTTGCATTGTTGTTTTTCATCTCTTCCTCATGGAATATTTTGCTGAGAATATTCTGTAATGCTGGCTTTGTTTTTGTAAATACTTTTAGCTTTTTTTTTATCATGGAAGGATCTTATTTCATTGTCAAATCTGAAATTAAGATTCTTGGTTGGCATCTGTTTTCTTTCAGGGCTTGTTAAATGTTGTTCCAGGCCATTCTAGTTTTTAGGGTCTGGATTGAAAAATCTGCTGATATTCTTATTGGTTCCCCCCTGAATGTAATTTGATTCTTTTCTCTCGTGGCCTGTAAAATTCTGTCTTTGTTTTGTATGTTAGGTATTTTCATAATAATGTGCCTTGGTGTGGGTCTGTTATAATTTTGTATATTTGGAGTCTTATAAGTCTCTTGTACTTGGTTTTCCATTTCATTCTTCAGATTTGGGAAATTTTCTGATATTACTTCATTGAATAGATTGTTCATTCCTTTGGTTTGTTTCTCTAAGCCTTCCTCAATCCCAATAATTCTTAAATTTGACCTTTTCATGATATCCCATAAATCTTGTAGATTCTGTTCATAATTTCTTAACATCTTCTCTGTTTGGCCACCTTTGTTTTCAAGGTTTAATATTTTTTCTTCAATGTGTGAGGTTCTGTCTTCCAGGTGTTCTATCCTATTAGTTATGCTTTCGATGGAGTTTTTAACTTGGTTTATTGTTTCCTTCATTTCAAGGATTTCTGTTTTTTTTTTCAGTATCTCTAACTCTTTATTGAAATGATCTCTTACTTCCCATATTTGCTCTTTTAACTGTTGATTGGTGCAATCATTTAATGCCTGCATTTGCTCTCTCATCTCCTCCTTCAATGCCTGCTTTTGCTCTTTCATCTTCTCATTTGCTTTCCTGATTGTTTTGCTTATGTACATTCTGAATCCCTTTCTGACATTTCTTCTGCTGTGCTATCATTGGGTTTTATTGATATAGTATCTAGTTTTGTTTGGGACATTTTCTTCCCTTGTTTTCTCATATTGGTCAGATGTCAATGGGACTCTGAGATATTGCAGATTTCCTCTATTGGCTTATAGTGTCCCTGTAGATTTTCAGTGTATCACCTCCCAGCCTTCAGTAGCCTGAAGTCTTGGGGGAACTTGATAATGCAGTGCTTCCAAAGAAAGCTGCCCCTATCCCACTACTGGTTCCAGGACTTGGACCTGGCTCTGTGTGGAAAGACTCTCACTGGGCGGCCTGCTCTGAGAAGCTGGCCGTGTGGGTGGCGCCCACTGCCGGAGTACTCAGGGCTACCTGGGAAAGACTCTAGCTGCTCTGCCCTGCTCTGATAAGACGCCCCTATCTGTGCCTGCTGCCCCGTCCAAGCTTCACCCGGTGCGGGATACTCACCCCGTGGCTCTATTTTAGACTGAGTCTCTCAATGCCTCCCCTTCTTGAATCCTGGGTTCTGAAGTGACTGTAGATGTAGTCACCCTCTAGTCTGCCATCTTGGATCACCCCGTGGGAAGAGCCTGTGGCCTGAGGGGGCAGGGCCACATGGAGAAGTCTCTGGCTGCCCTTCCCTGATCCCAGAGGCTGCCTTGTGGGTCAGAGCTCTCCGTTGGCTCGAGGACTTGTGGCTGACTCTGTAGAAAGGCTCTCACTGGGTGGTCTGCTCTGAGAAGCTAGCCTTGAAAGGCGCATCCCGCCAGAGGGGGCCGGGCTGCTTGGAGAAGTCCCTGGCTGCCCTGTCCTGGTCTCTGAAGGTGCATGCAGGCCGGAGCTCACTGCACTGGTCTGGGACTTGGAGTTGGTTCTGTGCAGAAAAGCTCTTACTGGGGAGCCTGCTCCGAGGAGCTGGAGAAGCTGGCCATGTGGGAGGAGCCCACCACCAGAGTGTGCAGGGCTGCCTGGGGAAGTCTTTAGCTGCCCTGCCCTGCTCTGATAAGCCACTTCTATCCGGGCCTGCCACCCAGGCCGAGCTTTGCCCGGTGGGAGAGACTCACCTTGTGGCTCTATTTTAGTCCGAGTTACTCAATGCTTCCCCTTCTTGAATCCTGGGTTCTGGAGTGACTGGAGATGCAGTCACCCTCTAGTCTGCCATCTTGGATCACCAATGTATTCTTTTGTTGTTTTTGTTTTTGGTACTAGGGATTGAAGGCAGGGATTCTCAACCATGAGCCACATCCCTGGTCCTTTTTTGTATTTTATTTAGAGAGAGTGTCTCACTGAGTTGCTTAGGGCCTTGCTAAATTGCTGATGCTGGCTTTGAACTTGTGATCCTCCTGCCTCAGCCTCCCTAGGTGCTGAAATTATAGGTGTGCTCCGCTATGCCCAGACTACTAGTATCTTTTTCAAAATAATTTTAATATGGTTAAATTAAGTGATTACTCCTCAATCTTTAGAAGTGGTTGTAAATTCCAAAAGCAAATATTCATAATAAATAGCAATTTATTGTGGTATGCTGAATATGTTGTTCCTCAGGAGGAATTTATAGTTCAATAAGCTGTACAAAACAGCAATGAACAGTTTGCATTAAAGCAACATTCCCATCAGTCACTGCACATGCATCTGGCACATATCACCTCAATGATTTGTGTGTGCAGTTTTCATGGCAGAAACCCAGAACTTTATCCAGAAGAGTAATCCATGGGATTCAATCCAGTACAAAGATATTTACATTACAGAATTTATAGTCACCTGAATTTTATTTTATTAAGATTTACCTACTGTAAATCTCATAAACATTTCAGCATTTTTATACATAGCAAGAAATAGACAACAAAAAAGTAAGATATTGGAGATAGTAACAAAAATACATCTCCTTTCTTTGCAAAATTTTTCACATCAAAACATTTTGTTGCAAATAAAGTAATTTGTTTTGTTTTGTTTTGCAGTACTAGAGATTGAATCTAGGGTCTAGTACAAACACATGCTGTACCACTGAGCTATACACCAAGATCCTTTTTAATTTCATTTTGAGACTTGGTCTTGCTAAGTTGCTGAGGCTGGCTTCCAACTTGCAATCATCCTCCTTCAGACTCCTGAGTACCTGGGATTATAGATGTGTACTACCATGCTCAGCTTGAAGTGAGTTTTTAAATACACAGATAGAAGACTCTCTAAATGACATTTAGAATCAATTGCAAATTCAACTTTAAAAGAGACTTTTAACATAGGTTTCACACTGACTTCAACAAATCAGGCACTCCAGAATACAATATGTATACATATTTTACAATATGTAAAATATGTGATGCCATCTTCATACCCCAAAGGAAAAAGCTCTTTTGCAAATAAGTAAAATCAAAACAAAACAAAAACAGGGAGGCATTCTACAATGTTATCTCTAAGAACAGTTCCCTTTCATAGGCTACAATGCTATTGACAATTTCAAGCACATTTACTTCTAAAGAATTCTCATAGGAAGAAATTCCTCCAAGCTTCCCCAGATACAGTTCCACTTTCTGTCCTTCTCACCACCTGAACAGTATAGCATGTCCAGTTCCAGGCAGACCCAGTGGCTTCCCCCTGTATTCTCTAAGGTTGGTCACATTCATAACCAATGTTTTGTAACACAATTAACTATAATTATTTCTGGGGTCAATGTGGATTGCTGCCTTTTCCAAACAGGTGTAGATCTCTATGGTTACTCAGAGATTTGCTAGGGTGTCCCTCCCTGAGATGAGCTGTGATATCCAGAACACCCCATCTCCCTATAAACATGTGGCCCTGCTTCTCACACTTATTCCACCACAGTTATGCAAATGACACAGGTGAAACTAATGTCCAGAAAGGTATAAAATAACACTGTGCCAGCCACAGTAAATGGGGAGTAAAAAAGCTAAGTTCTCATCTAGGAAACATGGCTGGCACAGCCCTGCAGTCCTGAACATTTTTGTGCATTAGCTTTTCTCACCCTAATTCACTTTCATTATGTCAGCAGTTATTCTTTTCCCCTTTGTCCAGTACTTGAAATTGCTGCTACCTGCTCCCTCATGTTGTCACAATCTCTATCATTTTTTGCCAACAACCACTTGTACAGACAGACATCTATCATTTCATAAATCCTCCTGAAACATTGCAAAAAAGACCATCCCACTCCCTTTTATATTCCTGCCATAATTTGTTGCTAGGAACACTTTACACACCTATTTCCAACATCAAGAAAATCTTCAAGAGGTGTATGAATTTCCTTTGTACACTGTGGTCCCTAGAGTGAGAGAAACTTTCCACATTCCAGTCTATGACTTAGGCAAGTCACTCAGTGTCTCCAAACATAAACTTCCTAAAATGAGAATGAATGATAATAATATTGTAGTGAGGGGTGAATGAGTTACAATATTAAAACACTTTGCCTAATTCCTATTGGATGCCTTTGATATTGTTTTTTTTTAATTTTTATTTCATTATATTACCAACTTAACTTGATGATTTTTATTTTTACTGTATGATTGTCAACTTAACTTTTACTTGCTAAATTAAGTACACACAATACTGGTACATTATTTTCAGAGTTAAGAAATTAATTTTCTAGCACAAAAGGTAATGTTTAATACATACCAGAGATTTACAGTTCTGAGAAAAAAATGAATATTCCTTCAAGAAATTTTTCAAATTGCTTTTTTAACATGATATTTAGTGGTTTTTACTAATTTATTTTGGTGTTAAAGGATTGTTTTCTATAATCCCAGTGACCGCTGCTTTGACTGTGAACAAGCTGCACTAATGGAGTTCTTCAAAACTGACTTTGTTCTCTCCACACTGCCTGTGCACACCAGCTCTTTGGTGCTGGTGTTTCCAGTCCTTGGGTGAAATCTAGGGTCCCCATGGCTTACCTGTTCATGTTCAGATAATGAAAAATCCACTGGTTCTCTCCAGGGACAAAATGATGTCTTGTTACAGTAATTACACTGCCAGTCCCAGGTTAATAGTCAAAACACAACACTGCATTAAAACAGGAAGTTTCTCTCTCAGGAATAGCAGGGCTTGCTGGAATCCTGCAAAGCCAAGTCAGCAAACAGCAGGCAGACTTCTCCATTTGCATTTGGTACATCTACCTCTTCTGCAACATAGGACTGGAGATCTTGTCTTCTAACCACTACAAGTCCAGCAGCCACCATGGGAGTAAAAGAGCAAGAAAATATCACTTGATGGGTGTTGTTCTTCCCTGAGCCCAAGGATGCTGTCTGGAGTAGACATGAGTTCAGAGGGGGCTCTTTCATGGCCATTCCCTGTGGTTTCTAGGGCCTTGCTCATGTACTTCCCATGGCTGGTCCTCTCAAGATCTGGTCTAACTTTTGGCCCTGTGGTGGGAAGCAGTTATTCACAAGGTAGCCTCGCTGTGTTTCTGGATTCTTCAGCTCAGTCCACTTCCAGATGGCTCAAAAATGGTCAGAAAATAGTCTTTGAGTTTCCCCAAATGCCAGAAGGAACATAGGCAGGTTCTCACAATTAGTTCCTAGATGGGAATTGTTTTAAGAAAACTGAGAATTCTTAATTTAGCAAAGCTTGCCTACAGAAAGAAAGAAAAGATTTCTAGCACAGTGGCACTTGGGACCAAAGACTGTTAACCCTCACCATCACCACCTCCACAGATAACACTCACTGCCAGGGAAAAGGAAGTGCCATATGGAAACCATCTGATTGGCAGCAGTCACCATTTCTGACCTAGATGCACATGATCAGAACAGTGTGTACCACGTGATTATCTGAAGCTGCACTGCTATGATTGGCTGAGAATTAGTTGCTTGGTTATAAGTGCATTCCTACCTTAGATTGGGTTTCAATTTGTTTGCATAGAAAGCTAGGTTACAGTTCACCATAGACACAGGCCTCTTTGAGATAAACTTTATCATGCAAGTATGGAGACAGGTTTAGGAAAACCTTATTTCAATTTAAGACTTAGCCCCATTTTGTTCATATTTTTAAATCTCAAGAGAGTAACCAAGACCGTGAGTGTAGGGCTGGAGACATGGCTTAGTGGCAGAGTACTTGCCTAGCTTGTGTGAAGCACTGGGTTCAATTCTTAGCACTACTTGTAAATAAATAAAATCTGCTGACAACTAAAAATTATTTTTTAAAAAAGAGAAAGGAATGTTTGAAAAAAAATGAGTATAGACGTGACACTATCTTCTACAATCATCAAAATGGATCTGCTTGATTTCAGTACAGGCTTCACAAGTGCACAACATCAAGTTAAGTTAGATGAGCTGGGCATAGTGGCACATGCCTATAATCCTAGAGAGTCAGAAAATAGGCAGGATAGCAAGTTCAAAGCCACCCTCAGCAACTTAGAGACCAGAAGCAACTTAGCAAGATCCTAACAAAATATAAAAAATAAAAATAAAAAGAACTAGGGATGTGGCTCAGTGATAAAGCACCCCTTGGTTCAATTTCCAGGACCTCCCCACCCCCAAAAATAAGTTAGATGGCTTGTAGGTTTTATGCCTACCATCACAAGACCACTGGATGTGCCTGGACTGTATGAGTGTTTAAACTTTGAGTACGACTTGATAGTGTCCTATACAGCCTGGGGATGGTCATGTGTTGGTTTCTCACTAGGCCTGGGAGACTTTTTGGGGGTGTCCCCAGAAGGGCCATGACTGAGCTATTCTGACTGACATAGGAGCTGTTGTGTTCCATTTGCCTGGAGATCTTGAAGGAGCTGGTCACCATCCCTTGTGGCCTCAACTTTGTCAGTTGTGCCTGGAGGAGACATGGGCCATCCAAGGCAAGCCATACCAGTGCCAGCACTCCTGGAGATGAAGAACATGGTGCTGTGCATGGTGGTGGACCAGTTTCTATAGGCCTAGCTGAAGCATGTGCCCAACACCAACAGGATGCCAGTTCCCTGGCCTCCAGTCCATCCACCCAGCTGGTGTGTGACCACTGCCTTAAGGCAGAGGCCCTGAAGACTTGCCTGAAATGCATGGCCTTCTATCAGGAGCACTTATGGCCACACCTTGAGAGCCCTGCCTTCCAAGACCTGTTGCAGTTATGGGTTTGAAACCTGCTGAGCCGCAATGTTCTCAGCCATGGGACTTATTTTGCCCCACACATGATGAATGAATCTGCCACATCTACCTGGTGGAGCACAAATCCAGCTTTCCAGTGTCCCTGAATCAGGAGAATAAACTGAGGCATAAACTAACCATCAATGGAGCCTCAAGAGCACTGGAGAATGTAAAACCCAGACAGCAAAGCTTGCAGGAGGCTGCTAAAAGGAAGATGGAGCAACTGAGACAGGAATACATGAAAACAAAAGTTCCCAGGCCAACTAGATAGGCAAGATAAAGGAAGAAGAGAAGAGGGTCATCAACAATTTTGACTCCATTTACCAGATTCTCCTCAAGAAGAAAAGTGAGATCCAGACCCTGAAAAAGGAAATCGAGAGCTTAGTGAAAGGGGAAGAGTTTGAATGTCTAAAGAAAGCATCAAAACAGCAAACAGTCTCAATGAAGCCAGTCTATGTCCACAAGGTGGAGCTGGACCATGAGCTGACCATACATGCACAAAAAGGACTGCTTAGTATTTGTGACAAATGAAAACCTCTATTCCAAAGTACTTTTCTGCAACCCACAGGGCCAATTTTCTTGCCACTGGCAGTTTAATAAATGTGCTTCCAAAGTTCTCCCAGCAATTCCTCATTTCTTGCAGGAGTGGTTAGTTTGCCATTGGTTTTACTGGTCAGTTGGCAGATGAAGCCCACCAGCAGAGGAGCACAGGTCTATTTGGGCCACAATTTCCTCCTTGCTTCCTGGTCCTGTATCATGGTCTGTAGGTTCTTGTAAGGAAACCTTTAAGCCACAAGGCCACTCTTATTTAGTTATAACTAGATACTGTCATTGGCAAGTTATATAGAGGGGTACTCACAGCCCCTCATCAGCCTGTGCTCACAGGGAATGATTGGCTGAGACCCCACTTTCAGCCCCTCTGCATGGGTGTTGCCCCTTTTCACCATGGACTTCAGGTCCATGGGAAACTGAACTCTTAGGGCAAGAGAGGCACTAATGCCACCTATTCAATAACAATGAGGGATGAATCAAATTAGAAAACCTCTGCACAGCTAAGGGTATAATAAACAGAGTGAAAAGATAACTTAGAGAGTGAGAGAAAATCTTTTCAGCTATTCATTTGACAGAGGAATAATATGCAGAATATATTTTTTAAAAAACTCAAAAACTCAACAACTAATAAATATGTAATACAATAATAAGTGGAACAATTATCTGAATGTACTTCACAAAAGAAATACAAATGGCCAGTCAATAAAAGAAAAAAAAATGTTCAACATCTTTATCCATCAGTAAAATAAAAATCAGAACTACAATGAAATTTCATTTTACCCCAATTGGAATGACTATTTTAAAAAAATAAATTAAAAAAATAATAAATACTGGTGAGGATATAGAGTAAAAGGAACTCTTTTACACTGATGGTGAGAATGTTAATGAGTACAAACTCTATAGAAAACAAGATGGATCTTGCTTGGAAAATTAAAAAAAGAACTATCATATGATCCAGGTATACCACTGCTGGGTATTTCTCCAAAGTAAAGTGAGCATACAAATTGATACCTCAATGCCCATGTTTATTGTGGCACTATTCACAATGTGGAAAGATATGGACTCAGTCTAGGTGCCTGTCAACATATACACAAACTTTAAAAAAGTATATATACTATACAGAGTATTTTTCAACCATAAAGAATAATATAATTCTGTCATTTGTAGGAAAGCTGATGGAACTCAAGGACATGGAGTTAAGTGAAATATGTCAGACACAGTTAAGGAAAGCATAGCCTGTTTTTCCTCATATACAAAATCTCAGTCTTCATTTCCAGAACTGTTAATAAATATTTTTTGTTGTTCGAGCAACCATGTCATGGCACTTTGTTATGACAACCCAAGCTGACTATGACCTCTGTAGAGAGGTGTAACCAGAGAAAGTGGACTCTTTCCTTCTCTCACAGCAACACTTGGCTGAAAGACAAGGTCCCATATGATTCTGTCACTGTGTCCAGAAGTAACTAACACCACTCTCATTTTTTTAATGATTTTGATGAAATTGATTAGCACTATCCAATTTGAAAACTGAATTCTAGAGTTGATACAGATGGGAGAGTTCCAGAGTGAAAAAAATTAAGATCAAGTAGAAAGTATAGGGGTGCAAAAATTAGTAGTCAAAGTAAATAATATTTAGAGTATTAGTTCCAAAAATCCAAATTAATGCCAAAAATATGATAAAATCCAAAATGTCAAAGATTTAAATAAAAACAATATCTCCACATATGATATTCAGAAACTTAAACCAAGAATGGCACAGACTGCAACCAATGAGAATTGATGTCATCTGTAGGGCTGGATTCAACCCAGAAGTCTTTAGCTGCAAAGAGAACATGGAACTATAAATGGTGCCTTAAAAGAGGTAGGAGTAGGCCAGTAAAAGAGGGTCATTCAGGATTCTTCATCAACCACTGTAGAAATATTTCAATATTGTAACAATCAATCAGGAGCTATGATCTGAATAATGGTCTCTGTCACCGTGAAAGGAGCATGTCTGTGCTGGGAAGTCCATGTGCAAAGGCACTAGTTAAGACTGCCCAGATGCTATGGTGACACCCTGCTCAAAAGAGGTTCCATGCATGCCACAGCACTATCAGTCTTGACCCTGAGTTCAGGCACCAGTTTCTGGGAGTATAGAATTATGAGTGCAAGTTGATAATTATAATTGGATTGCCCAGCACTTTGTATTTTATCCTGCATGCTTTGAAGAAACTTTCTCACAAAAAATCATTTTGATGTTAAAACCTATAATAATAAACATGCTGAGTTAGCTCTGGGTCATTATATCTCCATAAGAGTATAAAAATCTACATGGTCTCAGCTTTCTCTGTGTGTATGTCTGTCTTTTCTAATACCCCATTGCCCCTCATCAGTTTTGGAATTAACTGATACAGCCTCACTCTTTGGAGCCAAGAAACACCAGCCTATAGGTACAGGTGGACTCAGTAATTCCAGAGCTCTCTGATGTAGGTGATATTTATGTCAAAAAAAATGTGTGGTCACTGTATAGCTAAGGCATCCTTGAGGCTTAGCCCACATAATATTTGCCTTTACATTCTTTTTTTTTATTTATTTATTTTTATTTTTTTACATTTACATAGGGTAATGATGTTTATTTTATTTTTCCCCTCCCCCCACCCCTCCCACCCCTCTTTTCCCTCTACACAGTCCTTCTTTCCTTCATTCTTGCCGCTCTCCTTAGCCTAACTCTAAACCTAACCCTAAACCTAATGCTAGCCCCTCCCACCCCCCATTATATGTCCTCATCCGCTTATCAGCGAGATCATTCGTCCTTTAGTTTTTTGAGATTGGCTTATCTCACTTAGCATGATATTCCCCAATTTCGACCATTTGCCTACAAATGCCATAATTTTATCATTCTTCATTGCGGAGTAATATTCCATTGTATAAATATGCCACAGATTCTTTATCCATTCATCAACTGAAGGGCATCTAGGTTGGTTCCACAATCTGCTTATGGTGAATTGAGCAGCAATGAACATTGATGTGGCTGTATCTCTGTAGTATGCTGATTTTAAATCCTTTGGGTATAGGCCAAGGAGTGGGATAGCTGGGTCAAATGGTGTTTCCATTCCAAGCTTTCTGAGGAATCTCCACACTGCTTTCCAGAGTGGCTGCACTAATTTGCAACCCCACCAGCAATGTATGAGTGTTCCTTTTTCACCACATCCTCGCCAACACCTATTGTTGCTTGTATTCTTGATAATCGCCATTCTAATTGGGGTGAGATGAAATCTTAGGGTAGTTTTGATTTGCATTTCCCTTATTACTAGGGAAGTTGAACATTTTTTCATATATCTGTTGATTACTTGTACATCTTCTTCTGTGAAGTGTCTGTTCATTTCCTTAGCCCATTTGTTGATTGGATTATTTGTATTCTTTGTGTAGAGTTTTTTGAGTTCTTTATAGATTCTGGAAATTAGCACTCTATCTGAGGTATGGTTGGCAAAGATATTCTCCCACTCTGTAGGCTCTCTCTTCACATTTCTGATAGTTTCCTTTGCTGAGAGAAAGCTTTTAAGTTTGAATCTATCCCAGTTGTTGATTCTTGCTTTTATTTCTTGTGCTATGGGAGTCCTGTTAAGGAAATCTGATCCTGAGCCAACAAGTTGAAGATTTGGACCTACTTTTTCTTCTATAAGATGCAGGGTCTCTGGTCTGATTCCGAGGTCCTTGATCCATTTTGAGTTGAGTTTTGTGTAGGGTGAGAGATAGGGGTTTAATTTCATTCTATTGCATATGGTTTTCCAGTTTTCCCAGCACCATTTGTTGAAGAGGCTATCATTTCTCAATTGCATATTGTTGGAACCTTTGTCTAGTATGAGAAAATTGTATTTATTTGGGTTCGTGTCCATGTCCTCTATTCTGTACCATTGATCTACCTGTCTATTTTGGTACCAATACCATGCCGTTTTTGTTACTATTGCTTTGTAGTAGAGTTGAAGATCTGGTATTGCAATACCCCCTGCTTCGCTCTTACTACTGAGGATTGCTTTAGCTATTCTAGGTTTTTATTCTTCCACATGAATTTCATAATTGCTTGCTCTATTTCTGCAAGGTACATCATTGGGATTTTAATTGGAATTGCATTGAATCTGTATAGCACTTTAGGTAGTATAGCCATTTTGACGATATTAATTCTGCCTATCCAGGAACATGGGAGATCTTTCCATCTTCTAAGGTTTTCTTGAATTTCTTTCTTTAGTGATCTGTAGTTCTCATTGTAGAGGACTTTCACCTCTTTTGTGAGATTGATTCCCAAGTATTTTATTTTTTTCGATGCTATTGTGAATGGGGTAGTTTTCCTAATTTCTCTTTCTGAAGATTCATCACTTATGTATAAAAATGCATTGGATTTATGAGCATTGATCTTGTAACCTGCTACTTTACTGAATTCAATTATGAGTTCTAAAAGTTTTCTGGTGTAATTTCCAGGTTCCTCTAAATATATAATCATGTCATCAGTGAACAGGGATAGTTTGAGTTCTTCTTTTCCTATTCGTATCCCTTTAATTTCTTTGGTTTGTCTGATTGCTCTGGCTAGAGTCTCAAGGACGATGTTGAATAGAAGCGGTGAAAGAGGGCATCCCTGCCTTGTTCCAGTTTTTAGGGGGAACGCTTTCAGTTTTTCACCATTTAGAATGATATTAGCCATGGGCTTAGTGTAGATTGCCTTTATAATGTTTAGGAATGTTCCCACTACCCCAATTTTTTCTAGTGTCTTGAGCATGAAGGGATGCTGTATTTTATCGAATGCTTTTTCTGCATCTATTGAAATAATCATGTGATTCTTAACTTTAAGTCTGTTAATATGGTGAATGACATTTATTGATTTCCGAATGTTGAACCAACCTTGCATCCCTGGGATAAAACCCACTTGATCGTGGTGCACTATCTTTTTAATATATATTTGTATGCGATTTGCTAAAATTTTGTTGAGAATTTTTGCATCGATATTCATTAAGGATATTGGTCTGAAATTTTCTTTCCTCGATGTGTCTCTGTCTGGTTTAGGTATCAGGGTGATATTGGCTTCATAGAACGAGTTTGGGAGGGTTCCCTCCTCTTCTATTTCATGGAATAGTTTGAGAAGTATTGGAATGAGCTCTTCTTTAAAGGTTTTGTAGAACTCGGCTGAGAACCCATCTGGTCCTGGACTTTTCTTTGTTGGTAGGCTTTTGATGACCTCTTCTATTTCATTGCTTGAAATTGGTTTATTTAAGTTGTGTATATCCTCCTCGTTCAGTTTAGGTAGTTCATATGTCTCTAGAAATTTGTTGATGTCTTTGAGGTTTTCTGTTTTGTTGGAGTATAGATTTTCGAAATAGCTTCTAATTATATTTTGTATTTCACTCGTGTCTGTTGTGATGTTTCCTTGTTCATTCCAAATTTTAGTAATTTGAGTTTTCTCCCTCTTTCTCTTTGTTAGTGTGGCTAAGGGTTTATCAATTTTATTTATTTTTTCAAAGAACCAACTATTTATTTTGTTAATTTTTCTGATTGTTTCTTTTGTTTCGATTTTGTTGATTTCGGCTCTGATTTTAACTATTTCCTGTCTTCTACTACTTTTGGTATTGGTCTGCTCTTCTTTTTCTAGTGCTTTGAGCTGTAGTGTTAAGTCGTTTATTTGTTGATTTCTACTTCTTTTTTTGAATGCACCCCATGAAATTAATCTTCCTCTAAGTACTGCTTTCATAGTGTCCCAGAGATTTTGATATGATGTGTCTTTGTTCTCGTTTACTTCTAAGAATTTTTTTATTTCCCTCCTGATGTCTTCTGTTATCCATTCATCGTACAATAGTGTATTATTTAGTCTCCAAGTATTGGAGAAGTTTCTGTTTTTTATTCTGTCATTTATTTCTAATTTCAATCCATTATGATCTGATAGAGTACAAGGTAGTATCTCTATCTTCTTGTATTTGCTAACAGTAGCTTTGTGGCATAAAATATGGTCTATTTTAGAGACGGATCCATGTGCTGCTGAGAAGAAAGTGTATTCGTTCTTTGTTGGATGGTATATTCTATATATGTCCGTTAAATCTAAATTGCTGATTCTGTTGTTGAGATCTATAGTTTCTTTATCCAATTTTTGTTTGAACGATCTATCCAGTGGTGAGAGAGGTGTGTTAAAATTGCCTAGTATGATTGTGTTGTGGTCTATTTGAATTCTGTAATTGAGAAGGATTTGTTTGATGTACGTGGATGAGCCAATGTTCGGGGCATAGATATTTATGATTGTTATGTCTTGCTGATTTATGATTCCCTTAAGCAGCATGTAATGTCCTTCTTTATCCCTTCTGATTAGTTTTGGTTTGAAGTCCACATTATCTGAGATGAGGATGGATACTCCAGCTTTTTTGCTGTGTCCGTGTGCATGGTATGTTTTTCCCCATCCTTTCACCTTTAGTCTATGGGTGTCTCTTTCTATGAGGTGAGTCTCTTGCAGGCAGCATATTGTTGGATTTTTCTTTTTAATCCAATCTGTCAGTCTGTGTCTTTTGATTGATGAATTCAGGCCATTAACGTTCAGGGTTATTATTGTGATATGATTTGTATTCCCAGTCAATTGACTCATATTTGTTTTTGACATGATTTGGTTTCTCCTTTATTTGGCTATTCCTTTAGGCTAGCACCTCCTGTTGCTGATTTGCATCGTTGTTTTTCATCTCTTCCTCATGGAATATTTTGCTGAGAATGTTCTGTAATGCTAGCTTTCTTTTTGTAAATTCCTTTAGCTTTTGTTTATCATGGAAGGATCTTATTTCATCATCAAATTTGAAGGTACATTTTGCTGGGTATAAGATTCTTGGTTGGCATCCATTTTCTTTCAGGGCTTGGTAAATGTTGTTCCAGGCCCTTCTAGCTTTTAGGGTCTGGATTGAAAAATCTGCTGATATTCTTATTGGTTTCCCTCTGAATGTAATTTGATTCTTTTCTCTCGCGGCCTTTAAAATTCTGTCTTTATTTTGTATGTTAGGTATTTTCATAATAATGTGCCTTGGTGTGGGTCTGTTGTAATTTTGTATGTTTGGAGTTCTATAAGCCTCTTGTACTTGGTTTTCCATTTCATTCTTCAGATTTGGGAAATTTTCTGATATTATTTCATTGAATAGATTGTTCATTCCTTTGGTTTGTTTCTCTAAGCCTTCCTCAATCCCAATAATTCTTAAATTTGGCCTTTTCATGATATCCCATAATTCTTGTAGATTCTGTTCGTGATTTCTTACCATCTTTTCTGTTTGGCCAACTTTGCTTTCAAGATTAAATAATTTGTCTTCAATGTCTGATGTTCTGTCTTCCAGGTGTTCTATCCTATTGGTTATGCTTTCTATGGAGTTTTTAACTTGGTTTATTGTTTCCTTCATTTCAAGTACTTCAGCTTGTTTTTTTTTCAGTATCTCTAACTCTTATTGAAATGATCTCTTGCTTCCCATATTTGGTCTTTTAACTGTTGATTGGTGCGATCATTTAGTGCCTGCATTTGCTCTTTCATCTCCTCCTTCAATGCCTGCATTTGCTCTTTCATCTCCTCATTAGCTTCCCTGATCATTTTAATTACGTACATTCTGAACTCCCTTTCTGACATTTCTTCTGCTGTGCTGTCATTGGGTTTTATTGATGTAGTATCTACGTTTGTTTGGGACATTTTCTTCCCTTGTTTTCTCATATTGGTCAGTTGTCAGTGGGACCCTGAGATATTGCAGTTTTCCGCTACTGGCTTATAGTGTCCCGGTAGATTTCCAGTGTATCACCTCCCAGCCTTCAGTAGCCTGATGTCTTGGAGGAATCTGATAAAGCAGCTCTTTCG
Source organism: Sciurus carolinensis (assembly GCF_902686445.1). Classification (NCBI taxonomy): domain Eukaryota; kingdom Metazoa; phylum Chordata; class Mammalia; order Rodentia; family Sciuridae; genus Sciurus; species Sciurus carolinensis. The sequence goes on along the minus strand of NW_025920218.1, from coordinate 295,084 downwards.
AAGAAAACTGCCCCTAACCCCCTACTGGTTCCACGGTTTGGAACTGGCTCTGTGCGGAAATGCTCTCACTGTGGGCCTGCGACGTGCAGCTGGCCGTGTGGGAGGAGCCCACTACCGGAGTGTGGAAGGCTACCTTGGGAAGACTCTAGCTACCCTGCCCGGCTCCAATAAGCCACCTCTTTCTGGGCCTGCCACCCGGGCCGAGCTTTACCCAGTGGGCAGACTCACCTGTGGCTCTATTTCAGTTCGAGTCTCTCAATGCCTCCCCTTCTTAACTCCTGGGTTCTGGAGCGACTAGGGGTGCAGTCTCCCTCTAGGCCGCCATCTTGGATCGCCCCGTGAAGAGAGCCCGCAGCCGGAGTGGGCAGAGCCGCCTGAAGAGGTCTCTGGCTGCCCTGCCCTAATCCCAGAGGCTGCTTGCTGATCGCGGCTCTCTACTGGTTCGTTGCCGGAGTATGCTGCGCTGCAGTGGCTCTGGGACTCGGAGCTTGTTCTGGTCAGAAAGGCTCTCACTAGTGGGCCAGTTCCATTCTGAGAACCTGGAGAAGCTGGCTGTGTGGGCGGGGCCCACTGCCGGAGTGTGCAGGGCTGCCTGTGAATGACTCTAGCTGCCCTGCCCGGCTCCGATAAGCCACCTCTATCTGGGCCTGCCACCCGGGCCGAGCTTTACCCAGTGGGCAGACTCACCCGTGGCTCTATTTCAGTCCGAGTCTCTCAATGCCTCCCCTTCTTAACTCCAGGGTTCTGGAGCGACTGGGGGTGCAGTCTCCCTCTAGGCCGCCATCTTGGATCGCCTGCCTTTACATTCTTATAGTAGGGCTCAGTGTTTTGCCTTCATGCTTGTTCTCTAACTGAACTAAAGAAAACATCTTTCTCTCCATGTAACTTGAACATTATAAAAAAAGTATAGAAGGATGCAGGAAGAACTATTTTTGAATAGAAATGGGTCATTTTCACAATTGGGTGAAAGATAAGTGTTTTCCTAGAGACAGTTTGTGGTCTTTCCAAAGTTCAAAGAAAAAGAAAGGATGGTATTCAAATTTTAAGTCAAAATCACCATATCTTGAAATAAATGGCATACACAGAGGGGTTGTTGAAGGGCCTTTGAGGCAGGGACATTTCAGAGAGGTGTGGGCAGTGCTATAGAGTCCATTTATGGACCCATGACAGCAGAAAGATGGTTGTATCTCCAGGTATCATGGACAGGGAAGGATGTATTCCTGGGTTTTGGCCTGAGGTAGTCATGGAAGAACTGCTGCCACCTCAGCAATGACTTTAGAAAAACTTCAAGAAGGACAATTAAGGCTATGGAATGAGCACCCTTGTCTCTTTATCCTCAGGCCCACTTCTTCCCAGCAGTGCTTTCCATTGGCTGAAAGTGAATGGAAACCAGAGGTTCATGGATCTGGGATGATGGAGGGTGGCATAAACTCAGGATACTGCTGAGGGATGACAGAGAGAAGAGTCCATCAAATAGTGCAGAGTTGTGAATGTCATATGTATATATCTGCATTGATGGTCTGATGGCTTTCAAAATGCTTCCAAATTAACCAACACCACTACAGTATGTGTTAAGAAAGAAGGTGTTGAATGACTCTCAGTGATAATTTTCTATCTTTTCCGTACATAATTGTACCAGTTTTTCTCTAATGAAAGTGCCTTTCTGTGTTTAGAATGTTACCAAGCTCAGATAATGGTTAAGAGAATTTGCAAGATGGTAAAGAGAGAAAGCAATAATATAAACTCCATGGGCTGAAAAGTAGTATCTCATATGGAAACATTGAAAGTTTATGAAGAGGAAAGTTTAGGAAGAAGATGAAAATTATGAATTACAGAACACCAAGAAGACAAAGAATATAGAAATGGGAAATTATTTCTTAGCAAAATCATTAATGAGAATTAAAAAGGGAAAAAAGAATAGTCACTCAAGAAAATCAGCAAATTGCTTTTCTTGAAAAAGAGTCATAGCTATCAGGCAAAGTAACATTCTTGTGTCCCTTAAGCAAAGTTAGATCTGAAACTCCATTTCTGCCTTTATATATTGACAGAGGGAGTATGGTTTTTCTCCAGGACAGAGGTGTTTAATCAATAGTCAAGTTTTGATGAAATAGTCCTCTGCTGTCACTTGTATGATGAAGGCCAATGTATTAAGAACAAGACCAGAGAGAGGACCAACTTAATTCTGATGTTAAAATCAATCTCTTTGGAACAGAGATTATGGTTTGAAAGAAGAGAGCACATTCTTTGATGTACTGCACATTGCCTGCACTACCAGTCACCTTCAGCAGGTGTCATTTCAACACTGTGTGATCTTTGGCACAGTAGAGTGAGCAGAGAAATCTGTCCAGCTGAAGCTGGATGCTAGGAAAAGATTCAGGAAAGTTGGAAAAATATTTTAACTTGCTCTCTGAAATTCAGTCATCACAAATGAAGAATTACATCTGACCTTAGCACCATCCTTACTGATTCATTAGTAGACAAGAGCTGGTGGCAGGGACTGGGAATTAGAAACCTGTGTAAAGTGTAACAAGAGCATTCTATGGGTTGTCTGCATCATCATGTTTATATTCTTTTTATTAGAATAAATTTTTTCATTTATGAGCATACATACACTTTAGTAATGGCAAAATATTTGCTAAGACTTTATATTCAAATTCTGTAAGACTTCATATAAAGTATTTTGATGGGACTGGGGTTGTGGCTCAGTGGTAGATCACTCACCTAGCATGGGTGAGGACTGGGTTCAATCTTCAGCACCACATAAAAATAAAAATAAAGGTATTGTGTCCACCCACAACTAAAAAATTTATGTTTTAAAAAAAGTGTTTTGATAGTAAGAACACATGTCATTAGGGCCTATATAGTCTGCTGGCTTGGTGCAATATAAAAATGCAAGATTGCCATTATAAAGCATAACAGAGGAGAGAAAGTGGAACATTAATATAAGGACACCACAGTATTATGCCATCATATGGCATACTGCTAGTGTGTAGAATGAATAAAGCTGAGAATGTTTGAAAAGAGCCATTCAGTGAGATGACTTTTGTAATCCAGTTCCTATAGGTGATAAGGTTTGATTGTTAAAAATGCTTTTAAAATTATTTGTATGGGACTGGGAAGATAGCTCTGTTGGTTGAGTGCTTGCCTAGCATGCACAAGGCCCCAGGCAATCCCCAGCACCATAAAAAAAAATCTGTTATACAACTTTAATTATGATAACCAAAACCCCATTCCATTTAATTTTCTTCATCTGTTAAGACTGTGTAAAAATCCAGAATATGTACAAAAGTATAAGTCATTTTTAACAGAGAAAAAAATAAGAATAATAAAATAATGAACATATTAGGATATTTAATAGGAGGAAACTAATTAGTGTTCTGCATCTTCAGAGGCCCAGGCAAGTTGAAATATTTATTAGTCAGCTTTTGTTACTGTGACAAAATACATGATAAATCAACTTAAAGAAAGAAATATTTGAATAAACCAAAACAATTCATGATCACTAAACCAAAGATATACTATACAAAGAACTCAAAAACAAATCCTAGAGTTCTCAAGTTGGTGATGCTCTCCAGAAGAACAGTAAAGTATGTAAAAATTAAGAATGAATTAAATCTCAGAAACAAAACAAAATGTCTCAGAACAATAGACATAACACTGAACAGTCTGATTGTATTGAAAAACAAAACCCAGCATATACTGTTTGCAAGTTACTCATATTAAATGCCAAGACATCCAAGACTGAAAGCAAAAATGAAAAAATATAATTTATGAAAATGGAGTCCAAAAACAAGGAATAGCTCTTCTCATGGCTGATAAAACAGGTTTTAAGCAAAAATTAATCAGAAGAGATAAGTCACTACATACAGTTAAAGGGAACAACCCAACCAAAAGATACAATGATAGGAAATATTTATGTCCCAAATGTTGGTGCACTTAATTACATGAAATAAACACTTATTGACTTTAAGTCCCAGTCAGACTCCAAAACAATAAAACTGGGTGATTTGAACACACCCCTCCCATACTAGATTAGGTGATCCAGAGATAAAATCAATGAAAACAATTGTGATCCATATAATACTATAAATGAACATAACATATATCTATATAAAATTTACCCAACAGCTGAATATTTTTCCCTCAAGAACTTGTGATAGTTTTTCCAAAACAGACCCTGTTTTAAGTCATTGAGCAAGTCTTGAAGAAAAAAGAAAAAAATTGTTGTTATCCTTAGTATCTTATCAGATCATAATAAAATAAAATTAGAAATCAATAGTAAAAAAATATAGGAACCACATGAACACATGGAGATTGAACAATTATCTTTTAAATGAATGGAGCATAGAAAAAATGAGAGCAGAGATTTTTTAAAAAATTACTAAAATCAAACAAGAATGGAGATACAATATGCTAAAATCTCTGTGACACTATGAAGCCACTTTTAATAGGAGGACATTTAGCATTAAGTGACTATACAGGCACACACACAAAACAACAAGAGAAACCACATCACACACAAAAAATCAGAATGATACCAAATGAACAAACTAAAGCTACATGTCAAAGCTCTAGAAACACAGGAACAAACTAATTCCAAAAATCAGTGGAATACAGAAAAAAATAAGGATCACAGCCAAAATCATTGAAATATTTTAAAATACAAAGAATCAAAGCTGCAAAAAATTGGTTTTTGAAAAGAAAAACAATATTAATAAATCCCTAGCCAAACTAACCAAAAGAAAGAGAATACCCAAATCAACAGAATTAGAGTTAAAAGGAGACATCACCAGTCATTTCTAAAACCCAGAGAACTTTTAAGGTCTATTCTGAAAACTTATATCCCAATAAATTGGAAGATCTAGAAGATATTGACAAATTTCTAGACGCATATGTCCTTCGCAAACTGAATCAAAAGGACAGAGAAAATATAAACAGACCAATAACAAACAATGAGATTGCAGTGGCAATTAAAAGTCATCCAACAAAGAAAACCCCCGGACCAGATGGATTCTCATCTGAGTTCTACCAGACCCTTAAATAACTGATGCCAATTCTTCTCATATTCTTACATGAAATAAAAAGGATGGGAACACTCTCAAACTCATTTTATGAGGGCAACATCATCCTGATACCAAAAGTACAAAAACACACATCAAGGAAAGAAAACTGCATACAAGACCACTGAACATACATGCAAAAATACTTAGTAAAATATTAGCAAATATGTTTAAAAACACATTAATAAGATTGTGTACCATGATTAAGTTGTATTCATCCAAGGGATGCAAGATTGGTTCAAAATATATAAATCAATGTAATTCATCATACAGACTCAAGAACAAAAAATTCACCATCATCTGTACAGATGCAGAAAAAGTCAATGGCAAAATTTATCACCTATTTATGTTAAAAGCAGTGAAAAAACTTGGGATGGAAGGAATTTACTTCAATATGATAAAGGTTATTATGACAAACATGAAGTTAATATAAAAACTGAAGCTTTTTCCTCTAAATCCACTCTCACCACTCCTATTCAATACAGTCCTTGCAACTCTAGCCAGAGCAATGAAACAAGAGAAGAAAATTAAAGGGATGCAAATGGGAAATGAAGAAGTCAAACTATTTCTGTTTGCTGATGACATGATCCTACACAGAGAGGACATTCCCTCCCAGCAAAAATAATTCACCAGAAGATTTCTACACCTGATCAACAAATTCAGCAAAGCAGTAGGATAAAAGATTAACATACAAAAAAATCAATAGCTTTCTTATGTTTCAATATATGAATGGATGAATCTACATTATGCATAACCATAGAAACAAAAGATGTACCCTATTTGTGTACAATGAATCAAAATGCAGTCTGTAAAAATAAAAAATAATTTAAAAAACAAATTAAAAATTTTTAAATAAAAAAAGAAAAGAAAAATAATGAATCCATGAAGAAAGAAATCAAGGAAACTACTTGATTCACAGTAGCCTCAAAAAAAAAAACTTATGAATGAATCTAATGGGGTAAATATCTCTATAACTAAAATTATAAAACACTGAAGAAATAAATTGAAGACCTTAGAAGATGGAAAGACTGAACATGTTTATGAATAGGTAAAATTAAAATAATCAAAAGACCATATTACCAAAAGAAATCTAGAGATTCATATCAAGTGCCAATGGTGGTCCTGACAGAACTAGAAAACACTGTTCTCAAATGTATATGCAAGAATAAAAGGCTCAGAATAGCCAAAGCAATCCTGAGCAGTAAGAGCAAGCTGGGAAGCTTCACAATATCTGATCTCAAATTATACTATAGAGTTTTAATAACAAAGTCAGTATTGGCATAAAAATAAATATGAAGATCAGTGGAAGAGATTAGAGGACACATAGACAAATACACATAAACGCAGTCATCTGATCCTTGACCAAGGTGCCAAAAACATACATTGAAAAAAGTCCTTTTAACAAGTGGTGATGGGAAAACTGGGTATCTATATGTAGAAGAATGAAACTAGATCCCTACCCCTCACCCTCCACAATAGTCAACTCAAGTAGATAAAAACCATAGGAATTAGACCAGAAACAGTAAAACTCCTAGAAGAAAATAAATTCAACACTCCAATATGTTGGCACAGGCAACAACCTTAATAAGACTCCTATAGCTCAAGAAATAAAACCAAGAATCAATGTGCAATGTCATTAAATTAAAAAGATTCTGCACAGCAAAGGAAGTCATTAAGAGTGTAAAGAAAAGAGTCTACAGAATGAGGGAAAATCTTTGCCAGTTACTCTTCTGACAAGGGTTTAATATCCAGAGTATATAAAAACTCAAAAGGAATCGGGTCTTCCACCTTGAAGGGTCTGGGAGTAGCCAACTTTTTCTTCTCTTTGTCTGGAGCTCAGAACAACATGGACTGATATCCTGGGTATACCTTTATTAAAGAGATAACAGAAAAGACAAGGGTAACTTTAGAGAGATCTGTATAACAGAAGGTTGCCACAGCCATGCCAGAACCAGCAGCTGATAAACTGGCTCCTGCTCAGAACATCCACTACACACCATCTCAGCAGGGAGTAGTTTTCTCTGTTTTTCTAAACAGAGAGCTAGTCAAATGGTAGAAATGCAGTAAGATCCAATGGAACCTCCAAGGTTTAAGATTAATAAGAAAATTCCCCAGGGAACACTTCTTCCTGCATCTGTCATGCATTTTCCTAGTCAAAAATGACTGTAAAGGAACAATAGTGGAAGATTTCTCCTATTTCCAAGTGGAAAAATGCAAAGGGTTATACAATTCCATTAGATAAACATCTAGCTGCTGATGGAAGAGGACTTCAGACAATAAATCTAAATGAGAACTTTGGAAGATTCATGAAGCTGTGGAAATGCGTGTCCAAATACAGCAAAAGATGGCTCAAAAAGAAAAGGAGAAACAAAGAGAAACTTAAAGAAATGGACCAAAAAGCCAGAGAGAGGGAAGTGGGATCAAAACCCATGTGGAAAAAGAGGATGGGGAGACACCTGAGAGAGATGAAATCTGTCATGATAGATGAAAAGAGAGACAGCATGACTGGAATCTTTTTAGGGAAGCTCTTGATAAGAGGTCAAAGCTGCAGAGAAATGAAAATCGAAATATCAGTGAACTCATTGCTCCTGTGTGCCCAATCATTGGAATTCCAATGAACTGCAGTATGACCAAAGGATTTTCAACCAATCTAGGGTGTAGACATTGGCTTTGCAGGTGGAGAAGATGAAATTTACAGTGTATATGATCAAGCATGGAGAGGTGGTTAAGATATGACTCAGAGTGTTTATAGGCCCAGTAAAAATCTGGACAAGGATATGTATGGTGATGACCTAGAAACTAGAATAAAGACCAACAGATTTGTTCCTGACAAGGAGATTTCTGGTTCAGATCATAGATGGAGAGGCCAAGAAGGACCAGTTCAGTTTGAAGAAGATTCTTTTGGTTTGGACAAGTTTTTGGAAGGAGCTAAACAGTAGGGTGACTCTTAAAGACCCTCAGCACATGCCATAAAGAACATGAACAAGAAGGGAAGAAGAGGAAGGAGTGGATATACCTGTCTTCAGAGTGAATGAACTATATTACTCATACTCCTAAAGATGCAAGTTATGGGGGAACACTTTGTAAATGGTCAGGATAAAAACCAAATGTAGGTGTCAGATCCCAGCACTACTTTTTATTATGGGAGATGGGGGGAATTGAAAATTCAACTTTCAATTATTTAGTTTTCTTAAACATTTGTGTTTGTACTTCTTTCTTAAAAGTTGTGTTTGTACCTCTCCCACCTTTCAGCACCTATATAACATACTGCCCACACACAGAATTAAGACCACCTTGTGTCACTCTAGTAGTCTGGGGTAATATTTTACAGAAGAACAACTGCTTATGAACAACACTACCCTAACCATGATGAGGAGAAAGTTCACATATTGGAACTATGCTACCAAATGAATTTTGCCTGTATTGTTATGTTTTAGTTTAGAGTGAGGAAAATAAGATCTTGCAACTATTTATTTCAATAAAAACATTTAGACCAAAAAAACAAAAAACAAAAAAAACAAAAAACAAAACTCAAAACACTTAATAGCAAAAAAAAATGAAAAAAAAAATTTCAAAACCTACTCAATAAATAGCCAAACACAATCTAATTCGAGTTTTTCTAAGGAAGAAATACAAATGAACAACAAATATATGAAAAAAAATGTTCAACATCTTTAGCAATCAGGAATATGCAAATCAAAATTTTCCTAAGATTTCATCTCGCTCATAATGGCAATCATCAAAATAATGATAACTGCTGGCAAGGGTAGAGGGGAAAAGGTACACATACATTATTGGTGGGAAAGCATATTAGTACAACCACTTTGGAAAGTATTATGGAGATTCCTCAAAAGACCAGGAATGAATTCACCATGTAACCCAGATATCTCATTCCTTGGTATTTATCTAAAAGAATTAAAATCAGCATACTGTGGAGATAAATACATACCAATGCTTATAGTATGTGAGATCTGATGTGCAAAGCCCTGAATTCCATGCCAGTAACTAACGCTGTCTCTCTCTCTCACACACACACACACTCATACACAGAGAGAGAGAGAGAAGACAAAATTAAACAAGCACAGTGTAACACTTTAGGCACTCACCCCATTGGCATCTTCTCAAGAACCTATTTTCCATGTGACCAAGTCTTCTCATTTCTGCTTTTCCCTCCCTTTTCCCTCCAGTGTTTCCTCACGGTATCCAATTGTCTTGGGCACTCAGAGGCAAACCTCTGGATCCCCGCCTAGGAAGAAATAGAAAATGTTAACACCAAGGTCTCCAGGAAACAGGAATGCAGGCACCAGGACACTTGGTTGTCACCCTGACTCACTTCCTTCCCAGGTTCTCTGGACTCCTACTCCTGGTAGAGCCCAGTGGGAGGCATACATTAGGTGCAGCTCTCACAGGAGGGTTCAGATAGCTAAAGACTGAATGTGCTACAATACCACTTGGACTGACATGTCTATTGGGGTGACTGTAAATACTTATCCTACAAATGACAGATGTTCTCTCATGGCCAGCCTAGGTGTCCGTTAATAGATGAATGGATAAAGAAAATGTGGTTCACACACACACACACACACACACACACACACACACACATGCACACACAGGTTTGACTCAGTCATAAAGAAAAACAAAGCTTTGTCATATGCTGGTAAATGGGTGGAACTGGAGAGAGTCAGTCTAAGAGAAATAAACCAGATTCAGAAAGTCAAATGTTAAATGTTTTCTCTTATACATGGAAGATGGAGAGAAAAAAAATTAAAGTGATCTCACAAAATTAGAAGTGAAATAGAGGTTAGATGAATGATAGGAGGGAAAGGGGAAGAGCTTGGTATGAAGTTGACCAAAATATACTATGGTCATCTATGACATATATCAATTTTATATATAACTACAATGTATAAATTAAAAAATGAACAGAAGACCAATAAAGTATAGGAAGGGAATCAGGGAGAGGAAGGAGGGAAGGGAAAGGGGAAGTACTATGGATAGAAACAGAGTAATCTATGCTATATGCATTTATGAAGATGTCACAATGAACCCCACTGTTATGTATAACTATAAGGCACTAATAAAAACATCAAAAACAGGAGAAAAGGTTTATTTTTTCCTCACAAGTTCAGAGGTTTTAGTCCATGTTACTAGGCTCCATTGTTTCAGAGCCTGTGGTGAAGCAGAATGTCATGGTGTGGAGGGTGTGATGAAGGAAAACTGCTCACATTATGGCAGTCAGGAAGCAGAGAGTGGAGAAGCTGCCAGGGACAAGTCTTCCCAGGCATGTTCCCATGGACCCACGTATTTCAACTAGATCCCACTCACTATGGTTTCCAATTCATCCCAGTAATGCCATCAAATTATGAATCTGTTGGTAGAATAATCAGTCAATGATGTCAAAGCCTTCATGATCCAACCACTTTCTGAAAGCACCACCTCTGAACACTGCTATGTTGGGGGCAAAGTCTTCAGCAGATGAGCCTTCAGGGAACATTCCAGATTCAAACTATAACAGAGGACCTAATGGAAACTTACCCAGAACATGAGAACATATTGATTATCCAGTTAATTAAACCTCTATTATTATTATCAGCACATTTGGAGATTCTGATTTTGTTGTCTAAGGGAAAAGAATTGATGCCTGGGTTTTCTTTGAACACCCTCTATTTTGTTTGGATTTGTTTGAGACTGAAGCAGATAATTGCTCCAACTTCTTTCTTAGATGATGCTTATGTTCAATCCCAGAAGATTTCCTTCAGAGTGCAGTTCTTTTTTCTCCCCCAATACCTAATTATTTCATGATACTTTATTTTCAAAACAGGTCACAACATTAAGCTTTTGACCCATTCATCCATTGTACAAGCTACAAATGCTTGCTGACCAGCTGAGGGGACACTCTTCAGTAGATAGTTTGAAAAGTGAATAAAAATCCATAAACAAATATTCAAATAGTTTCCATAAGAACATAGATAAGTGTGACCCCAACTTTTAGTCCATAGTGCTGCATCTATGCCAATCCTACTCTTAGAAAGACATTTCAAAAATAGCAGTAATTAAGTTAAGTGGTTCCCCCAGATCTCTTAACTTAACCTTGCAGTTAACAGCTACAGAGTGGCATCTACACGTTGATACTAGTGGAGGCACAGGCTGCCAAATAACATTTGATCTTGCTTTCCTGAGCACAAGGCACAGGCAGAGTGCCAATGTCCTGCTCCTTTACTTCAGGTGGGAAGCCATGGTTCTGGATTTGCTGTATGCACTGCCATGTTGGTTGTGACATCACATAGCAGACAGTTGGCCTCTGAAATCCAATGAAATGTAAAAGCAGTGGTAACAGTATATGCAACCATGTTTTCAAAAATCATCCAATTACCCACATGCATTTTCAGCAGTCCTCAACAATCCCATCAAGACCATCACATGTAATTCCCCATATGCCGAATGAATAATACTTCTCATCTGGTTTAGGTCTCTTCTGCAGCAGAGGTTTTTCATGTGCATGATCATAAAGGATGCAATTAAATAATCTGTGTACTCCATCATTCACATAATACATAAAATCTGTTTACTTGACTCATCATCATCAGAGCCTGCCTGTTCCTTTAATATGATTTTTTTTTTTTTTTGGCAATGATATTTTACTGCAAGCATGAAAGCTGAAGCAACATAATATCTACCTGGTTCAGCTATGGTCTTCACTCCAGAGTCCCACAGAAAGTATTTGTCCAGTGCTGGGTTAATCACACTGGTGATCTCTTCAAATTTAAGCTTTACTTCTTCAGATCCAGGAAAGCCTCCACCAATATCAAGAAGATACATGATGAAACTAACCTCAGCTCCAATTCCAAAGACAGTGGGCATCAGAGATGACCTGCAGGAAAGTCTCAGAATCAGTGCAGCCATTCTCCATGTGAAAACTGATACCAATGACATCAATATTTGATTCTTTATCTAGTTCCAAAAGAAGTCTGCTGGTTTTGAGTGTGGCACCACATTTAACACCGAGGTGGCAGACTACTTTAAAATCATCAGTGGCACAGATGGGCCCAGGAGCACAATGGTTGGAGGAGCCAAAGGCATCCCCAGGGACTCCCAGCGTGCTTAGAAACTGTAGCTAGTGCAGCTTGGGGCCCGACCTGAGGGTGCCACAAGGACGACTCGGGCACCGTGAGGACATCTGGACCCAGGAGAAGTGGCCCACGACCCTCTGCCACCAAGTGTTCCCCTGCTGGCAGAGCGGGTCAGTGTGGGCCACTGGACACTTGGCTGTGCCTCCCTTCCACCGCCCACTCACCTCACAGCGCAAGGGCGCGCTGACTCGCCCTGTGGAGATGCCGCCGCGGGATCGGAGCCCCGCAGCGTTGATGAGGAACCAAAGCAAGAGGAGAGCTCCACTACCCACCACTGCAGCGCCTGTCAGCTACCTAAATCCCGCCAGTCTGAGACGCCAGCCCCAGGTGGTGCGAGCTGCTGGCTGAAGGAGGCCTCAGGCAGCAGAGGCCACTGCAGGGACTGACCTCAAAGTGCATGCAGTTCTATGGAGAAATTTGACCCAGACTAACTCATCTGGCTGTTAACAACACCAAGTATATCTCCATTCAAACTTAGAGTTAATATGAAATTTTGTATGCATTTTTTTAATCATGTTGTATGTGATTGCATTTATGTCTGTCCTTTTTTGAAGAGTACAGAACAAAGGTTGCATGTTTACAGATCTTGTTCATAAAGTAGCAGTGAATCCATGTTATTACTATGTTTTCTCTAATCTTGTTAAAACTGGGCAATGTGAGCTAGAAAGCTAATCACATTTAATTTTTAGAAAAATTAATAAGTACTTCTTTAGAACTCATGGAAAATCTTCCAATCTTATCCAACAACATTTGTTTATCAGTTACCATGTGCCATGCCCAACTTGAGTTTTTCCTGGAGTAGGACATAACAAAAACCAAAAATATTTAAATTCTTCAAAGTTAGGTTACTGCTTTCATGGGGAAAAAAAAGTACAATTAACTAAGTATTTGGAGTGATAGATGACGCCATAAACTGATTTGAGAAAATAAATTCGAGTTAGTTACTTTGCCTCTGAGCCTTGTTGATATTTGTACCTTAATTCTGCGTGCAACAGATTTTTTTCAAGCATCTTTTAACAAATTTTACTGGTGTAAATTTGAAGGCAAAAATGAATGTGTATTTAAGAAGCAGGTAAACAAAGCTCATTTGGAGGGGAAGAAGACAGGATCAGGGAAGCATATAAAAGTTTATTTCCCACTTATCTGCATCCTTGCAACCCTAGCTTCAGCAGCCCCTTTTAACTCAGGGGGCCCTTTCAATGCCACATGGTTGAAGTTAATCACGTTAACTGACTTTAGGCTCATCTCATATTTTACTAGTGGAGTATGTCACAAAATATTAATTTGCTATAAAGCGTGTTTAGATATACTTCTGTTGTTTTATTTTTGAGGTTTCTACTTAATGCTTCCTTGTTGCAGTTTTGGTTTTCAGTGCTATTATCTGGCTGAATCTTGGGCAGCAACATGAATCTAGCATGATTCTTAGGTGGACACTTTTTCTACAACAGGTACTTAGAAATTTAATTATGGTAAGCACATAATATAGTTTTAAAAACATTGCCCAATTGGGGGCTATATAAATTTCTGCTCTCTACAAAACCAGGCCAAATACTATATTATTGAATGTTTAAATATCATTCATTTTCTGTCTTAAAAAGGCATATCACAAGGAATTTCATTTGAATTTTTCTGATAATAATATAGATAAACATATGGGTAACATATTATTACCACCTATGTGAAACTCACATACACACATATTATACAAACATGGGAATAGCCATCCAGTTAGGCCTTCACTTGAAGATTTATAAGCTAGTGGATGCCATAAACCAGGAACCATACAAAGGACAGTAACCTCGAGACATGTAAAGCGAGATCCTGGAGTTTCACCTGCAAGAGTTTTCTTCTGGAATAAAAAACTTCATGTAGTGCTATTTTTTAATGAAAGGAAGCAAAGACTATTATTTACAAATTCACTTCTGGTCATCTTCTCTCCCAATGACCAATCAGTCTGGTCCTTCTCCTAAGGCTGCTTCAAATCCAGGCATGAAGTTTCCGCCTCCACATCTTCCAAATTCAACTAACCTATTCTTGCCCTCAGCAGAGACACCGGCATCCACCCTTGACTCCTGCCATGCACTCTCCACATGCAGCCAGGCTGGTCTTCTCAAAAGTGTGCCAAGTTAGACAATCCCCTGCTTAGTGCACTGTGATTGTTCACAAGATGAAGGGGAAGTCTCTGATGACCCTGAATAAGATCAACACATCTTTTCATGACAAGGCATCAAACTTCACTTCCATCATGATCCCCTATCATCTGTGTGTGTGTGTATGTGTGTGTGTGCATGCATAATCTTCACACACAGCTTGTATGTGTGTATATATTGGTATATATCCACTAAATGCTGCTTGATTATACTGCAGATTATAAAGACTAAAATTACATCCTGGTTCTCTAATTAATCAACCTGAGAGATGTGCTTCCCCTAGTTTTCAGGTCTGAGACTAATTAATTATTAGCAATATTAGTAAACCTGGCTTTACATAAGTCTGTGTACTTTCAGAGGTATCTACTCTTTTCCCTAATGTTTGTGAAAATTATCCTTTGAGTAAAGTTCACATTAACATATAAATACCATTTTGAAGTGAACAATTCATTGGCATTTAATACATTCACATTTTACACCCATCCTTCCATCTGGTTCTGAAATATTGTCATCATCCCAAAAGGAGACCCTACTTTCATTAAGCAGTCATTCTCTATTCTCCCCTCTCCCCAGCCTCTGGCAACCATTAACCCTTCTGTCTGCCTGGGTATACCTGTTCTGAATGTTTCATACAAATGGATTCATACACTATTTGTCTTTTTCTGTCTGTCTCTTCATCCATATGGCCTAATATTTTTAAGGTTCATCCATGTTGTCACCTTTTTGTGTGAACATGCCACATTTCCTTTAAACATGTCTGATGTCTGAGATTTTTCCCATTGGTCCATACCCATTTGCCCTCAGGCATCTCTCTGAATTAATCAACTTCCTCAATACAGAAATTAATAGAATCACCAGCATGCAAGACTCACTTATTACTTTTTCATTTCATCCTTGTCCCCAATCTATTCTTTTGCTTCAAAAACACTCACTCACTATGTTTGAGGTGTGTCATTAAACATGCCCACATCCTGGTAATATCTGTACTTGTTTTCAATGTGTGCTTTCAATCTCTGCTAATGGTTTTTTGTGCTGTAAATCTCATTCTGAATCTTCCCCTTTCCCATTGACACCATAGACCTACCTGTGTCACTATTTGTACTTTACTTTGTTGTTCCTATTTGCTGAGGAATATTTCACAGCCAGCACCAGGCACATTTTTCTTATCCCTTTTCCTAGTAGTGAAAAGCTAGTTGTTTCTAATTCTCTGCCACAACCAAATGATCCTTCTCATGTGTGTCCTCAGGGACCTGTAGACCTGTTAAGAATGTCTCAGATGCATGCAGGGATGAAATGGCCGTGAGAAGATGAACACATACTTACTTTAACTAGATTCCTTCCCTGAATGCTCTGTGATGCACACTTGCACCAGAGGACTTAAGTGACCTGTTTCCTCACATCTTGTGTAACACACATTCTCATCTATCTTCAATATTAGCTCATTTTAAAAATTTACATTTCCTTATTTATGAGAACAGTAAGCATCTTTTTCAGATTTACTAGTCCCTTCCTGGCAGTTGTCCATCCACATCCTTTGTGAATTTTTAAAGGCAACCTCTTACCTCTGTTGTCATTATTGTGGTTTTTATAGTTCATTCATAAGAATGTTTGGCAATACTAGACATTGACTTATTATCTTTTTAGATTGATTTGTCTTTTAGTTTCTAAAAACTGAAGTATGCCTCCAATGCCCTGTACCATGCCTGTTAATGTCTCTGGTAACACTTGCTTGTTGTTAAAGCTTATTTTTTGGTGTGTTTATGTTTTCTGAATGCCCAGATTAGCTTTATATTCTCAGTTTTCTTATTTTGATCTTTAATCTTTCTGGAGTTCAATTCTATATCCAACAAACTGAATGAATAAATTAACAGAAGGGAAGGAACAAATCTTCCTTACACGTCTATAGTAAACACATGTAGAAGAAAGGCAGGGAATAGAAAATCACCATTAGAACATCATGACAACATTGCTGCCGAAACATCTGTTGACTTTTTTCCTTTCTTCTGTTTTTTTTTTTTTTTTTTTTCCCTTGGTACCGGGATTGAATGAAGGGGAGCTTAACCACTGAGCCTCATCCCCAGCCACTTTTATGTTTTATTTAGATATAGGGTCTTGCTAAGTTGCTTAGGGCCTTGCTAAGTTGCTGAGGTTGGCATTAAACTTGTGATCCTCCTGTCTCAGCCTCTTGCGCTGCTGGGATTATAGGCATGTGCCACCACACCTGGTATACCTTCTTGTGGGAAGCCATTCTTATTTAGCAGAATCAGACTAGGTTGAGCCATGCAACGTAGAGGCCTGGCCTCTAGCAACTGCTGGGAAGTATGTGGCACTGTGTGGGAGTGGTTCCCTTTCTCCTTCTGGAATTTTCCCTCTAAAAGAATGGCTTCCCAAACTCCACCCTATCCTGTCCATCAGAAGCTCCTCCCAGTCCTTGCCCCCCTTATCTGTAAATGATGAATAAAGGAGAGTTGGGCAAATCCATGGTATTGTAAAGAGGCCAGAGCAGGTATGGCCAGACCTGTCACACACCTGCACATATGAAAAGAGTATTGACTTTTTTTAAATTTATTTTTATTGTAAACAAATGGGATATATGTTGTTTCTGTTTGTAACAGCATACCATTTGCATATTCATACATTTACATAGAGTAAAGATGTTTGATTCATTCCATTATTTTTTCCTTCCCCCCGAGTCCTCCCATCTCTCTTTTGCCTCTATACAGTTGCTCCTTCCTCCCTTTGTGCCCCCCTCCCACCCCCTATTACATGTCATCATCCGCTTATCACTGAGATCATTTGCCTTTTGGATTTTTGAGATTGGCTTATCTCACTTAACATGATATTCTCCAATTTCATCCATTTGCCTGCAAATGACATAATTTTATTTTTCTTTATAGCTGAATAATATTGCATTGTATATATATACCACAGTTTCTTTATACATTCATCAATTCAAGGGAATCTAGGTTGGTTCCATAGTCTGGCTATTGTGAATTGAGCAGCTATGAACATTAATGTGGCTGTATCTCTGTAGTATGCTGATTTTAAGTCCTTTGGGTATAGGCCAAGGAGTGGGATAGCTGGGTCAAATGGTGGGTCCATTCCAAGTTTTCTAAGGAATCTCCACACTGCTTTCCAGAGTGGCTGCACTAATTTGCAGTCCCATCAGCAATGTATGAGTGTACCATTTTCCCCATATCCTCTCCAACATATATTGTTGCTTGTATTCTTTTTTTTAACTGTGTTTTTATTGTTTTTTTCTCTTTATTTATTTATTTATTTTATTGTAAACAAATGGGATACATGTTGTTTCTCTATTTGTACATGGCGTCAAGGAATACCATTTGTGTAATCATAAATTTACATAGCGCAAGGTTGTTTGATTCATTCTGTTATTTTTTTCGCTTCCGCCCCACCCGTCCCACCCCTCTTTTTCCTCTATACAGTCTTTCCTTCCTCCATTCTTACCACCCTCCTTACCCTAACCCTAAACCTAACCGTAACCCTAACACTAAAACCTCCCACCCCCCATTATATGTCATAATCCGATGATCAGCGAGATCATTCTTCCTTTAGTTTTTTGAGATCGGCTTATCTCACTTAGCATGATATTCTCCAATTTCATCCATTTGCCTGCAAATGCCATAACTTTATCATTCTTCAGGGTGGAGTAATATTCCCTTGTGTATATATGCCACAGTTTCTTTATCCATTCATCAACTGAAGGGCATCTAGGTTGGTTCCAAAATCTGGCTATGGTGAATTGAGCAGCAATGAACATTGGTGTGGCTGTATCTCTGTAGTATGCTGATTTTAAATCCTTTGGGTATAGGCCAAGGAGTGGGATAGCTGGGTCAAATAGTGGGTCCATTCCAAGCTTTCTGAGGAATCTCCATACTGCTTTCCAGAGTGGCTGCACTAATTTGCAGCCCCACCAGCAATGTATGAGTGTACTTTTTCCCCACATCCTCGCCAACACCTATTGTTGCTTGTGTTCTTGAAAATCGCCATTCTAATTGGGGTGAGACGGAATTTTAGATGGAAATGATTTACATTTCTCTTATTACTAGAGATGTTGAACATTTTTTCATATATCTGTTGATTTCTTGTAGATCTTCTTCTGTGTAGTATCTGTTCATATCCTTAACCCATTTCTTGATTGGGTTATTAGTATTCTTGGTGTAGAGTTTTTTGAGTTCTTTATAGATTCTGGAAATTAGTGCTGTATCTGAAGTATGAGTGGCAAAGATATTCTCCCACTCTGAAAGCTCTCTCTTCACATTGCTGAAAGTTTCCTTTGCAGAGAGAAAGCTATTTAATTTGATTCTATCCCAGTTATTGATTCTTGCTTTTATTTCTTGTGCTATGGGAGTCCTGTTAAGGGAGTCTGATCCTAAGTCAACAAGGTGAAGATTTGGACCTACTTTTTCTTCTATAAGATGCAGGATCTCTGGTTTGATTTCAAGGTCCTTGATCCATTGTGAGTTGAGTTTTGTGCAGGGTGAGAGATAGGGGTTTAGTTTCATTCTGTTGCATATGGCTTTCCAGTTTTCCCAGCACCATTTGTTGAAGAGGCTATCTTTTCTCCATTGCATATTTTTGGCACCTTTGTCTAGTATGAGAAAATTGTATTTATTTGGTTTTGTGTCCGTGTCCTCTATTCTGTACCATTGATCTACCTTTCTATTTTGGTGCCAATACCATGCCGTTTTTGTTACTATTGTTTTGAAGTATAGTGAAGTTCTGGTATTGTGATACCCCCTGTTTCATTCTTCCTGCTAAGAATTGCTTTAACTATTCTGGGTTCCTTATTCTTCCAGATGAATTTCATGATTGCTTGCCCTATTTGTGTAAGGTACGTCATTGGGATTTTAATTGGAATTGCATTGAATCTGTATAGCACTTTTGGTAGTATGGCCATTTTGACAGTATTAATGCAGTCTATCCAAGAACATGGGAGATCTTTCCATCTTCTAAGGTCTTCCTAAATTTCTTTCTTCAATGTTTTATAGTTTTCATTGTAGAGATCTTTTACCTCTTTGGTTAGATTGATTCCCAAGTTTTTTTTTTTTTTTTTTTTTTTGAGTCTATTGCAAATAGAGTTGTTTTCCTCATTTCCCTTTCAACTGTTTCATCGCTTGCGTATAAAAATGCTTCAGACTTATGTGTGTTGATTTTACGGCCTGCTATTTTGCTGAATTCATTGATGAGGTCTAGAAATTTTCTGGACGTGGTTTTTGGATCTTCTAAATATAGAATCATGTCATCAGCACATAGTGACAGCTTAAGTTCCTCTTTTCCTATTTGTATCCCTTTAATTCCTTTGGTCTGCCTAATTGCTATGGCTAGACTTTCGAGGACAATGTTGAATAGAAGTGGTGTAGGAGGACATCCCTGTCTTGTACCCATTTTTAAAGGGAATGGTTTCGGTTTTTCTCCATTAAGAATGATGTTGATCATGGGCTTAGCATAAATAGCCTTTACAATGTTCAGGTATGTTCCTACTCTCATTATTTTTTCTAGTAATTTGAGCATGAAGGGGTGTTGTATTTTGTCGAACACTTTTTCCGTGTCAATTGAAATAACCATATGATTCTTATCCTTAAGTCTATTGACATGATTTATTACTTTTATTGATTTATGGATGTTAAACCATCCTTGCATTCCAGGGATGAATCCCACTTGATCGTGGTGCACTGGAGTTTTTAACTTGGTTTATCGTTTCCTTCATTTCAAGGATTTCTGTTTGTTTGCTTTTCAGTATCTCTCTTTATTGAAATGATCTTTTGCTTCCCGTATTTGCTCTTTTAACTGTTGTTTGGTGTGATCATTTAGTGCCTGCATTTGCTCTTTCATCTCCTTGTTTGCTTCCCTGATTGTTTTAATTATGTACATTCTGAACTAACTTTCTAACATTTCTTCTGCTGTGCTGTCATTGAGTTTTATTAATATAGTATCTAGGTTTGTTTGGGACATTTTCTTCCCTTGTTTTTTTCATATTGTTCAGGTATCTAACCCTCTAATAATGAAACACTGGGATATTGCAGATTTCCTTTATTGACTAATATTGAATCTTAGATTTCCCAATAACTCATCTCTTAGCCTTCAGTAGCCTGAAGTCTTGGAGGAACTTGATAATGTGTTGCTCCACTAGGAAGTTGGACTTCTTGGGGTGGTGACCATCAGGTGGGGTACATTCCCTGGTGGCTCTCAGTTGGTCTCGAGTCTCTCAATACCCCCTCTTCTTGGCTGCTGGGTCTTATCATAGGTCCTCTTGCCTCCTGTAGGTGTCTCAGGAAGGGAGTTGCCCTACCAATGATGATGGCCACACCCTCAGGATTAATTCAAAATGCCTGCACCAGCCTATAAAGAAGCCTATGTCTAACTCTGTGATGGTGACAAACCTCAGCATGGTGGTCAGGCGGGGTTGTTCAGTGATGGCATCTGTCTTTGGCCTTGTGCTTGGGTGGGTTGGCAACACATCGCCCGGCTCTGCAAGGCAGGCAGGTTGGGTGCCCACCTGCTACCTCACCCACCAAGTCGCTCCACAACTGCAACCAACTAGTGATGGCACCAACCTAGGTGCAGGAGTCAGGTGGGGTCGCTCAGTTATGACGTCTGTCCTTGGCCTGCTGGTTGGGTGGGATAGCTGCCCACCACCTACCTCTGTGATGTAGATGGCCTGGCTCACCACCAGCTCACTCTGTGACTGCCTGCAATTTCATTTCTGATGGCTGAATAAAATTCCTTTCTGTATATACACGCCATATTTTCTTTAATTTTCTTTAACCATTCATCTGTTGATGGACACAGGCTGGTTCCATAACTTGGCTATTGTGAACTGTGGTGCCAAATTCGCCTGCAGTACTGCAATAGTAACTTTAATTATCTTGAATAAATGCCAAGAAGTGGTTGGGTCATACTGGCTTTTAAAGCTCTCAAATTTTAATTTATTATGATAATAATAATAATATGTTTAATATAACTATATTAATATTATTGTACATTACTATATTATATTATACTGTATGTATTGTAACATTATGAATCTCAGGTAGTGAACTCAGGTTTATAAGCCATGTGAATGATTAGTTATCCAGGAAACCTAGGCAAGGATCCTGCACTCATGTAAATGAGTGCTGCCCAGGGTTATGGCCAGCTCTCACTATCACCTGGGCAGTGACTGTATCCCATATGGTGGGCCCTTCTGCATTTCTTCTCTCCTCAGTTAGAGGATGGTGTGATAACCAGGTAGCCACAGTGATTCAATGATTCCCATCTCCTGGAATCTGTCTCCCCTTTGTGTAATCTCTACCCTCACTTTACCAAGATGGTCTGTGAGACCAATACAATATAGCATATGGTAAAGTGACTATGTCACTGTCCAGATCAGGTTATAAAGGCCACTGTGATCCACCCCTTTTCCCCACAATTGGGTCATTAGCTCTGTGTTTAGCCAGTTACAGTGTCTTGAGGACACTCAGCCAACCTTGTGCAGAGGCCAGTAGGCAGTGGAAACCTGACTACACAACTCAAGGGAGGGCTCTGTTGACTGCAGCCTCATGAGAAAATTTGGGGCAGAATCAGCCAGCTACAGCACCCCTATTCCTGACCCTCAGGCAACTGTGTGAATGAACATGTTGGTTGCTTGATGTGGTTTGGATGTGGCATGTCCCCGAAGTCTCTTGTGTTGATGTCTGGTCCCCAGTGCAGCAGTGTTCAGTGGTGGGGTTTTTGGAAAGTGATTGAATCATGGACGCTCCCATCTCATCAATGGATTCATCAATCGAGAGTTGAATGACCTTCTGGTAGGTGGGGGGACTTTGTTGGAGGAAGTAGGTCACTGGGGGTGAGCCCTGGAAGCTATTCCTTCTCACCTGTTCCTACTTTTCCCTTTCTGCTTCCTGGCACCCATGAGCGGAGCAGCTTTCCTCTGATATACTCTTCTGTGACACTGTTTTTGCTTTGGTGCCTCCTGACTGAAATCTTGTTCTAAGCAGTTAAGTTGGGCAGTAAATGGACACAAAGCAATAGATAACAAATACAGAGTGATGTTCATCTGTGAAGGGCTCTTCCCTTCCCTCCTTGTGCCCTCTCACCCTGTCCAGGTCACTTTGAGCATTCTCCGGCACACGGCTCATAACCAAAAATGTGTCCTCTGCTCACTAAAGACTCTTCCCACTAAGGTCTCTGAGAGCTCCTAGGAGTTTGTGGCCTTCCCCTGTAACCAGGCTCTCTTTCTCTACTAGCACAGAGCCTGCCCTCAGTAAGTTTTCCATAAGTGTTTGCTTAGTAGATCTGGGTATTTGTTTCTTCCCCAGAGCCTGAAAAATTATGCTTTGCTCAAATTGAGTACCCAGTAGGTTTTTGTTGATCAAGTAATCAACCTGCAAAATTTATTGCCAGTTCAAAATTATCACTCACCCCTTCAATACTGACATTGATCAAACATTTTTCATCTGATAATCTGAGTATAAAAGCAACTTAAAATGTACACTTGTTGTCATGCAAATTAATACTTACACTTAATTAAAAATCAGAACAACTATAGTTGGAATTCTGCAACAAGGAGAACTTTCATCTTGTCCAGGGAATTATACAAATTTTAATATACTTTAGAAGGCAGAGTTGCCTAAGGGAAGGTTGTCCAAATTACATTCATCAATAAAGATCTGGCTTCTGTCCTTTAGAAGGCAGTACAGGAGAGAAAACATGAGTGCCATTTCTAAAGTCTGTCACTGTGAGAAACTCAAATTGTGTGTGTGTGTGTGTGTGTGTGTGTGTGTGTGTGTGTGTGTGTGTAGTAACTACAGGCATGGAAATGGTCTAGTCAATGCACTTCAGTGTCTGCTGCCTGCCTGCTGTCTGCCAGATGCCCTGACAGTTGCTGAGGTACAGAGAAGGATATAGCGTGACAGACTCCACAGATACACACTAAGCCTGCTTTCTGCCAGGACCTGTGCTGGTATTTGCAGAACTCACTATGCATGGGTAGAAACAGACATGGATGCAAAACCATCCTGAGGTCACAGTCATTTGAGTAAGGGGATTCTTCTGTGGGACACAGAACAGTGTGACTGACCACTGAAAGAAGCACTTCCTCTAGAGGCTGACTGTGACCCCTCACATGCTCACTCAACTGACAGTTGCTGTGCACTGGGTATCTAACACTGTCCCTGGAACACACCAAGTGGACATTCAGAGGTGGTTCAAGACAAATCTGCCCACATAGAGCCCATGGTGTAGCCAGCAAGACAATAGACAATGAGTCATGTGATTGGATCTTAGAAAATAAGAATGGAATGCAAAGGTTTTCTAGATGGGGTCAAAGAGGCATTTGGGGTCTCAAGAACAGGATCTACACAAGCAAAGAGTGGTAAAAATCAGCAAGAAATGGCCCTGTTAAAGGAGGTTACAGCAGAAATTAGGTGTATACAGTCTCGAGTAGGCAAGTTTGAGATCACCTCTGAAGTGGTAGCAAGGCTGTCACAAGAAGACAGCAGTGTGTTTCCAACAGGGCAGGTTCAGCATCCCCTGAGCCAGCAAGGAAGTTGAGGTATTGCTAGAGTGCAGTGACAGGGGTGCCGGGGCCATGCCCAGGTTGTTCCTCTGAGCTTAGCACTGAGCCTCGCACAAAGTAGGCTCTCACTCACTGGACAAGCACAGGAGGTGAAGAGTTTACAGAGTGGACTGGGGCCTGTGGAGGCCTAAAGGCAATCTAGAAAAACAGATCTGGCTCTCACAATGCCACCTGGATTCTCCTCTCTGAGCAGGACTCTGTGTTTGATATGCAATACCTAACCAAAGTCAAGATTGGGTTTTCTATGCAGAATGTCAGTCCTAATGGAGATGAAAAATATTGAGCATTAATATTTTCATAACACCTCTCTAAGGAAGGAGGCTCCCATGTGAACATCACTTGTCCCAACAGTTCTGCCTGCCATCTGCTCCAATGGAAAGGGCATCTCACAGCCTTCTCATGAGCGTAACAGGATGCAACAGTCCAGTGTTCGCACACTGACCGCTGGTATTTGTAACCATTCTTAGAAAGAGTTAAGCTACTTGTTTACTTCCTTTGTTCATTTCTTCCTTCTTTTCCTAGCCCTCTCCACAAAGGATTTGAAGAGACCTAAAACATATAATCCTGTTTCATGGGATGGTCCCAAAGTTATCTCATTTGCCACTGGCTCTTTGCAGTGCCAAATCCACGGGTATTTGTCACCGCCTGCAGCAACAATTTGCGCGGGTTTTTATCAGTGGTGAACTGGAAACGAACTGCTTCTATCTTTCTTTTAGTGGGCTGCTTTCTCGCTTATTTGCTTGTTACCTGGGCTATTGAGGAAGAAAGGCTTTTCTTAGAGAGAGAGAGAGAGAGAGAGAGAGAGAGAGAGAGAGAGAGACTTTGCATAAGAGAGAGAGACTTTGCTTATGAGAGAGAGACTACCCTTTCAGAGATCTGTATCTTCTTAGTTCTGCGCTTCTTAAAGGTGCGTTCTGCATTCTGTGAACTAAGGGTGCTTCTATCTGCTTGCTGCTTCTTCTTCCTTTCTGCTAGTGGCTTCTCTCCACCTCTTTCTGCTAGCTGCTGCTCTCACTGTCGCTCATTACTGTTGCTCCTTACTCTCGCGCCCCCTCCCACCGCCTGTTTATATTCCCTCCAGGAGGTGGAGGCCGGGCCATGCCAGTTGCAATCAGGCTAGGAGCCAGCTGCCCTATCATGGCAAGGGTTAATATGAGCAGGCCCAAGCAGGTGTGCTCGGAAATGCCTGTGCACGGCGTTGTGTGCATGGACTTAACTGAATATGGGCAGTGATAAATCACCTGAGTGTGCTTATGCCAATTAACCTCCTCACTGCTGATGTGATCAGGCACTGTTCTGGCTAGCACAGTCCCCAACACTCATTGTTTCTTTTTTGTTTTATTCTTGGAACACTGGAGCCAGAAAAATATGCAGTCCCAATCTCAGAACAACAGGTTCCTGCAGGAAGGCAAACCAGCAGTGACAAAGAATATATTTTCCTCATGAATTGGGTCAGGTAAGTTGTTCACAGGGCCTTTCTCAATCTCCATCAACTCTGTCACTACAGGTTGTAACCATGACTCTCATATATGTCACCACAGATTATGAACAGCCCCCCAGGCCACCCTTGTGCAAGAGGTCTTAGTCACTGGCCTCACCCCACTTTTAGTAACAGAAAAAAGATGGATGCTATTCCAAAGACACAGGAAATCTGAAGCTGCCCAGTGAAGGCCAGGTCAGGTGGAGAGAGGTCTTGCATGTGCCAGACTCAGGCCTGGCAGCAAAGGCAGGGATGCAGAGGCAGCCCTGTCATCTGACTGCAGGGATCTCTGAAAACCTAGCTTTGGCATAGCCAAATGGCTGCCTGGGTCACTGGGCCAGCTTGCATTTGCAGTGAGCAGGCACTCAGAGAGGGTTGATGAAGTATCTCCCTGCTACCCTGACTGAGTTCTTCCTCAGAGGAAGGCCCAGGACTCACTGACACTGCACATAGAGTCAGCTGAGGGACTCTGGAGATCACCAAGAAGGTTGGTTTCCTCAGTGACTCAAAACAGTGACTGTGGGAGATGGAGAAAGGAGGAACCAAGAAGATGAGGTGGTCTAGCATGGAGAATGTGTTGGGAGAGCCAAGGATGGCAGAGGGGCCCTGCCTCAGACCCAGGTGTCCTTATAATCATGATAGTGATTACCTTCTGAGCATCTGTGCATGTGTCCCTTGTGCTAACCCTCCAACTGGGGAGGCAGTCATCTTTCCTCCTCAGGGAAACTGAGTCCCAGAGTGTGGGCAAAGAACAAAAGGGGTTGGGTGTGCCATGAGGAGCCAGCAACTCATTGAGGTTGATGGGCTAAAAGAAAGGGCCTCTCAGAGTAGAGAATAGTTCTCCAAGATCCTAAGTATTCCAGCCTCCTTCCCACTTCTCTTCATTCCCCCTATGGAGGGGAACAAGTGGAGTCCTGCCCTCAAGACCTAGGTCTTCATCTAGGTTTTTCTCATGGAGCCTTGAGCAAGTCACTGGAGCTCTTGGTAGTTTCCAGATTTGTTTCTACTTCTGTAAAATGGGATAACTCCAGGCTGTTGTCAGAACTGAGGAGCTCAGAGGGGGTTGGCTACCCACCCATCAGGCCTGGCCTGGCCTAGAACTTTAGACTCACTGCAGAGTTGAAGATACCTGCAGGGGCCTGGCAGCAACTCTGGAAGCTGCCTCTACCTGGTCCAACCTCTCGGCAGTGTAGTGCTGGTGGAGGTGGAAACTCCCTGGGGTTGGTCACTGGTGTCTATTACTATGCATCACACAGAAACCTTTGGGAAATTCCTACAGGAAGGCATTCTATAGCACATTGGTGGCTTTCAAGAGCCAGTGAGATCAGCATCAAGCAACTTGGGAAAGAAGAGCCCTTGGTTAATAACCCTTACAAAGAGATGCATCAGGTGCTCCACTGCAGAGCAGGGAGTGGGAATGGGGGACCACAACACATACAGTTGTGTGTACTGAAGACACACAGCAGGCAAGTGGAAAAATCCATGAGATAGACATAAAACAGAGACTTGCTTTTCCTTATGGCATGGAAAAAAAATTACCAACAACACAGTCAGGTATACTTCAGTCTGTACCAACGGCAAGTGTGTACACAAGGAACACACAGCTGCTGGTTTCCATTCAGGAACCACCCACTACCACCAATGGACTCTGGCAAAGAAACCCACTCCAATGAGACAGACTCTCAGATATCCCTACCCATTGTTACCTTCTCTCAGTGGTTGCAGGCACCTCTTAGAAACCCAAGGGAACTTTTCACAGTGTCCTGTGCTACTCTAAAGGCAGAAAACAACACTGAGGAATTAAATTCCAGCATTGCCCCAAGACCACCTCAGTATGGCTTGTCCCAATATGCCATTCCAAGGATGGAGAAGCTGCCTGTCTCCTCTAGGGTCACTTGCATTCAGAAAGGCTCCACCCTCAGTGGCCCCATAGAGCCAAATTGCAGTCAGTTCATGGTTATGTCTCACCTATGATTGGTGCAGCACCACCTCAGGTCCTGCACTGAATGAGCTACTTTGATGCTCATTTCTAGGTCATGGTAAATGATTTTGTTGCTAGATCAAGAGAGGACTGTAATCTTCCTATTACAAAGCCTTGACCTGCAATTTATTTCTCAATGATTTTGCCAGACAAACAACAGTAATAGACTTCTGCCATTTCCCTGATCAGTCTGGACCACTGCCTTAATTCAGGCATTGTGGGACCAAAATCAGGAAAGAACACAGAATAGCACAGTTCCTGTGTCACTTGGAGCCACTGAGAGGTCAATGGGCAATCTGGCAGCAAGGATAAGAACCTAATAAAGGCATAAGCACCAAAATAGACAGGTAGATCAATGGTACAGAATAGAGGACATGGACACAAACCCAAATAAATACAATTTTCTCATACTAGACAAAGGTTCCAACAATATGCAATGGAGAAAAGATAGCCTCTTCAACAAATGGTGCTGGGAAAACTGGAAAACTATATGCAATAGAATGAAACTAAACCCCTATCTCTCACCCTACACAAAACTCAACTCAAAATGGATCAAGGACCTCGGAATCAGACCAGAGACCCTGCATCTTATAGAAGAAAAAGTAGGTCCAAATCTTCAACTTGTTGGCTCAGGATCAGATTTCCTTAACAGGACTACCATAGCACAAGAAATAAAAGCAAGAATAAACAACTGGGATAGATTCAAACTAAAAAGCTTTCTCTCAACAAAGGAAACTATCAGAAATGTGAAGAGAGAGCCTACAGAGTGGGAGAATATCTTTGCCAACCATACCTCAGATAGAGCGCTAATTTCCAGAATCTATAAAGAACTCAAAAAACTCTACACGAAGAATACAAATAATCCAATCAACAAATGGGCTAAGGAAATGAACAGACACTTCACAGAAGAAGATGTACAAGTAATCACCAGATATATGAAAAAATGTTCAACATCCCTAGTAATAAGGGAAATGCAAATCAAAACCACCCTAAGATTTCATCTCATCCCAATTAGAATGGCGATTATCAAGAATACAAGCAACAATAGGTGTTGGCGAGGATGTGGTGAAAAAGGAACACTCATACATTGCTGGTGGGGTTGCAAATTAGTGCAACCACTCTGGAAAGCAATGTGGAGATTCCTCAGAAAGCTTGGAATGGAAACACCATTTGACCCAGCTATCCCACTCCTTGGCCTATACCCAAAGGACTTAAAATCAGCATACTACAGAGATACAGCCACATCAATGTTCATTGCTGCTCAATTCACCATAGCCAGATTGTGGAACCAACCTAGATGCCCTTCAGTTGATGAATGGATAAAGAAACTGTGGCATATTTATACAATGGAATATTACTCCGCAATGAAGAATGATAAAATTATGGCATTTGTAGGCAAATGGTCGAAATTGGAGAATATCATGCTAAGTGAGATAAGCCAATCTCAAAAAACTAAAGGACAAATGATCTCGCTGATAAGCGGATGAGGACATATAATGGGGGGTGGGAGGGGCTAGCATTAGGTTTAGGGTTAGGTTTAGAGTTAGGCTAAGGAGAGCAGTAAGAATGAAGGAAAGAAGGACTGTGTAGAGGGAAAAGAGGGGTGGGAGGGGTGGGAGGGGTGGGAGGGGTGGGGGGGAGGGGAAAAATATAATAAACATCATTACCCTATGTAAATGTAAAAAAAAAAAAAAAAAAAAAAAAAAAAAAAAAAAAGTCATAAGCATAAACCTGTCCTGAGGCAGGTCACATCTGGCCTGGGAAATGCTGGATTCATCCAGCCATGGTGACTGATGACCACCTCAGGCAGTCCAAGACCTGACTAGACTTAATGACTTTGGGTGCTACTCTCAGATAAAGTAGTACACATGGCAGTAGGGTGATGATTGATGTCCTTGACACCTGATGGAGTCAAATTCTTCACCATACAAGCTCATGGGTTCTTTATTCCTTGGAATATGCTCATCTTTTCTTTCTCCTCTCTGGTTCTGGCCCACCTGGCTCTTCCTCTGCTTTAGAGCCTTAAAAGGAGACTGAAATTTGTCTCCAGATTCAGGGGTGTTGAAAGTACCATCCATGGCTCAGGTGTCAGAAAGTCAGTTCTGGCTTCTGAAAGTTGAAACTACCATAGCCCACCAACAGTAGCTCCAGCTTCTGGAGAACTGAAGGAAATTTCTAGTTTGTCACCAAAACCTGACTCACGTGTGAGAGCTCTCATCTCATCAGCAGCTATCCAGGGACTTCTGACCCTGGTTCTGACTTCTGGAGAGTAGAGAGAAACTCCCATAGTCCACTAGCATCAATTTCCAGTAGCTCTACTGCTGTGATTCCAGCATCTGGGAAATTGAGAGAATTCCTGAATCTGAGCCACTGGTTCAGGAGTACTTAGTTGGAGCCCGCATGCTGTAACATGTCTTTTTGGTTTTTCCTTGCACTTGGGGTTTGTCATCCAGGTTGTTTACTCCAATGGGCTCATCCATTTCTTCCTATAACCTTTCCTTCTGGCCCTACATATGTAAGTTGATATTTTGTTTGTTTGACATATTTAATTCAGCATTTCTTTTAAAAGGTTTCTGAATAACTCTTAGCCTATAATCATAGGGGTAATTTTGGAAGCTGTTAGAAGCTCTTTCCCCTCTTTCCCCCCAACACCTGCTATGTTTACTAAGGTAATTCAGGGTCACTTGATAGATTTATTCTCTCAAACCATCCTAGGTATGTGTAATACTTACAAGGTAACTCATAAATTTATTTGAAACAAGAAAATATAATTTTTAAAGATACCTCTAAAAATAAGCCACTATAAAACCACTGTTTAATGTCCAGAGGGGGAACTTGATTGATTTCTTTCAAGCCTAACACCCTGAATAGATTCCTCTGGGGCCCAGCATCTGGTATGAAGTGCTGCTCTTGTGCATAATCAGAATCCATAGAATGAATGTTACCACTCTCTTTATATGGACACTTGTTCCAAGGATTCAACCCCTCCCCAGCACCACTCATTATGGGACACCAAATTTACAGTGGTATTATATACAGGTAACACTGACAGCAATTCAAAAGAGTCCCTTTTAGGGTATGTATTGTATAATGAGAAAAATTCAAACTAGATGATCTAAAGAAAAATGTTTTTTTTCTGCCATACTGCTTGCCCTCTATATGTGCTTGATGGTCAACAGGGATGACTTCCTTATTTCAACACCATTCACAACTAGATCTCTACTGCAGAAACAAAGAAAATGGACAGAAGTCCCTTATGTGCAGGTCTTTATGGCCCTCAGACTACAAAAATATGCCAGTCAGACTCCTATGGCCACACTGGTAATGGGAAGACTGATTGTCCCTACTTGAGAAGACCTGGACCCTCTAGTACTATCTAGAAAATAATTTCTCCATGAAGAGACATGGTCCAAATGTCCAAAGGGGTACAGGAACCCAGGTTGTTATCACACTGGAGGAGTCATATGTCATGTGTGGCATGGTGGGTGATTGACATGCCTACTTTAATGAATTCCTTATAAAGAATTTTAAAATAATCCTCCACTTGCAATTACAGGAAGCACCTACAGATTTTGGTGATTTTCTCTCTTCTGAATCTCCCAGTTGTACTGAAAATAAAGGTGTTTTCAAAATTGTTAGCACACATTCTTGCCTGGGTTGCTCACCAACCAAGGCTGTATTTATCCTTGTTGGATGTTGAAGGGATGCAATGACTACCGTTTTCTGTATTTCAGGTATGATGACTTTTACTGTATTCTCTGACAATGAAGCAATTGAAAATGGATGGTTTCTTGATTTCCATTGGTAATCTATAATCAACTATTAAAAATACATTAAATGTAAGTAAGATAAATATTTGTAAAACTGCTTACAGAGTTTAAAATCTGAAAACTATATAAGGGGTAAAACAACTGAATCATTTGTAAGTTAAAATATGTTTTCAAAATTTCCTTGAATATATTCAACTAGAATGGTAAGGCATTTTCCTGCATACATTATGTTTTTCCTACTATTCCAAAGGAATCTATAAATACATTTTACACAGAAGAGCCCAGATCAAAATAGCAGTGAACACATGGCACCTAATGAACACAAGTTCCAGGTCACTGTGTGGGTGCTGAGGCTGAGTCTCCCAGGGACAACAACACCGCTCCCAGCTCAGCCTGCAGTTCTTTCCTGCATGGGCCCAGCCAGAGGTTCCAGTCCACTTTATAGAAGAGCTCCACCAGTTGCAGCCCAGGTGGTGGGCAAAGCCAGTGAACAGCATGGAAGTGGTCACAGTCAATGTGTCCCCACTCCACCTTGTCCAGAACTGACCTGGACCCTTAAGTGTGGTTCCAGGTGGTGCATCCTCTGGCAGTGTCTCAGTGCTCAGGCTGCAGCAGGCCATCACATGTGGAAGAACTTGGGTGGGCTCTCTCCCTAGCAGAACTTGGCTATTGGATCCTGGTAGGGGTTCTCATGCTGTGCACTCTGGGAAGAGGTACTGCATTTAGCCAACCACAATTGGAAGTGATATTTCACTGCCATGAATAGTTTCTGGAATGGCACATCTGCCCTGCTGAGGAAGCGCTACAGGAAGAGTTGCTTGTTGGGCCGAAGGCAGCAGGACACACAGTACTCATAGGTGCTGCAGCCAACTATTGCAGCAATACTGCTTTGTGCTGGAGTTGGTTGACATCACAGTAGCCATTGGTCAGTAGAATCTTCCTTTCACAGACAAATCCTAGGTCATCCATGATGAGGCGCTTCCCTTGAAAGGAGTTCTGGCACTGAATGCTTGGCTGGCTGCTGTTGCCCAAGTTAAATTGTACTTTCCATGGAATGGATTGGTTTTGGTCCTGAGCCTGGAGGAGATTGCTATCTCTCACTGTACTGTCCTCCTGTTTCAAGGTGTTGCTGAGGATGTAGACCTGCCAGAGCCTGAAGACCAGGACCAGCATGGACCTCTTCTCCAAGAGGCAGCGCCACACCATGGCAGCCAGGTTCACCATCCTGGTTGAGATGGGGGTGCTGCATCCAGGGAGTGGAGCAAAACCAGAGGCTGAGACCCAGTAGCATGGCCCCCTCATGCCCAGTATCCCCACCACTTGCTGCAACACTGGTCTTGCAGTCCTCAGCCCAGCTTGTAATTTAAAATATTTAAACATTCATTGCTAATTAAAAATTCAAGTATCTTGGTTTCTTACAGTCTATAAAATACAATATAATTGGGTCTCTTAAATGTGTTTTTATAAATTGTGTGTAAAAATTAGTAAAATATTATATGTGAAAAAGTTAAAAGGAGAGTCTCCTTCCTAGGTGTTCATTCAAATATAAGATTACTAAGAATTAAAATCTTATTCACATGTAATTGTATACCCTAAAAAATAACCCCTGAGGATCCTTGACTGACCTTCACAGTAGAAATGCACCATCTGCTCAGCCTTGGATGCCCAAAAGAAAAGTATACCCCAAGACAAACATGAACATCATATGGGTAAATGAAAAGTCATATGCTAAAGACTGAGTTTAACTTTAGAGGTTTAAATCCCAAAAGTGGAGGTCATCCCAAGACTAGTAACTCATTTCTCCAAACAGATAGATCCTTTGAGTCAGGGGTTACCAAATTGTATATGAACAATGATCATGGCTCCTTTGGTAGTTAACAAGTCCTCCCAATTAATCTTGGGAAAGCATGTGGAGGTCCAGGTCCTCTCACCAAGTCCACACAATTTTACAAGCCAAGAATCATCACTGGTTCATAATCATCACTGTTAGATACTCCTGACATCAAATATTTCCAGGAATGTCCAACTTTGAATCTAACTACTCTATTCCTGAACTGAGCCCCCTCTAAAAGACCAATGTGTGGACATTATGGAACAAACTTTATAGCAAGCTAAAACTAAAAGATGTGCCTATAGATAACCCTGTGGCTAAATGATTCACAGGTGGAAGCAGTTTTATAAAAAAGATGACATAAAAGCATGGAATACAACAGTTACAGTGATAATTTCATAGAAGCAAATGTTCTCCACACCCACACTTCTGTCCCCAAACAAAATTAATCATTTTTATTCAGACCTTATAGTTAAAATAAGAAAATAACATCCATGGAGATTACACATATGGGCTTCTATTGCTTCCTGCTGCTTTTCAGAAGGAAAGAAAGATATTAAGAGTTAAACGTACCCTCTGGGTCTTCTATCAGCAAATTGCTATTTGCTTCCCAGCATCTTGCAGAGTTTTAACTTCTATCAAATGAACAAATGTGTGGGGTTCTTCCCGATACATAGACAGGTCTTTAGATGGTAAATTTGGAATGCAGTTATAACCAAAACAATTTGGAGGGGACTGGTTTGTCTTTTGACATATTTTCCCTGCACAAATGACAATCTATTAGAAAAATAAGGACCTCAGGACACACTGACATAAGCATGCTAGAGAATGAATTCCCGTAGGAGTCATAGGAGCAGTCATATCTCTTGTTCCCTGGATTAGGTTTTTTAGTAAGATTTTCCATCACTGTGACCAAAAGAACTGACAAGAACAATTTTAGAGGAGGATCATCAGTTTTACTTGATGCTGATGGTTTTAGAGGTCTCAGTTCATAGACAGCCTCCTACATTAACTCAGGGCCCAAGGAGAGGTAGAATATCAGGGTGAAATGATGTGATGGAGGAAGGCAGCTCAGACCATGACAACTAGGAAGCAGAAAGAGCTCCACTTGTCAAGGCACACCCCCAATGAACCACCTCCTCGAGCCATACCATACCTGCCTACAGTTAGTCCAGTTCATCCCTAGCAAGGGAATAAATCCTTGATTATCTTATAACCAAATCATGTCACCTGTAAATTTTCTTGCATGGTCTCACATATGAACTTTTGAGGAATACCAAATATCTAAACCATCATAACAAACAGCTTTACCTACCTTGAGGTAACACTAATACTGTGAAAATAGAAGGGCATTCAATTTCTTATGATCTGAGCAGGGAGGAGTTTGTGCACACTTAAACTCCACCAGTTGCTCTGGAGTAAACTCCTCAAGATAAGTAGTGGTTAATATAGCGAGTATGTCAGTTGTCCTATGTATTAGGACAACTAGAGGTGTCTTGTACATTAAACTAAGCAACTAATTGACCACTTGTGGTTAATTTTAAAATAAATATTATATTTGTAAAGTGTTTTCCTTTTGAGAAAGGTAATTGGTGAGTGATGAGATCATTTGAAATATTTAAAAATTTATTGTGAACATGACAACCTATTGCAAAAGTCACTTTTATTAAATGTTTAATGGAATAGTAGTATGTACATAACAGGCATGTAATATAAGAAATACATTCATGAAAGTATTTTCTTGAAGTAGTTTGTCATTTTATATCTAGGAATGTGCTGTATTTCAAATTATTGATGTTTGAAAATAACTGTCCTATAAATAGGATACCAGGACTATGTATATTGCTTAGAAATGTGGAGTGTGACACACTGCTGCCTGACAACATCTAATGTTTTGCCCCTTGGTTGGTTTGCAGCAGAAGCACTCAAGAAAGCTCTAACAATAAACTTTAGCATGGAAAGGTAGTTCTCCAAATGCTTTAAGTGGTAGAGAATCCACTGTTCACTGGTTCTGACTTGTTTACATCCCATCCAGATAGTACATTTGGGGAAGATTTTGTTCGTAAGAGACAAAAGAGACCACACATGTGTTATCTGAAATGACAATAATGATAAAAGTAAAAGGCATATGATTAGATTTAATGCAAATAATGAAATTGTCTTTGTAAAATGGTAAGATTATAAATACTTGGTGCAAAAAACTATCATAGAGTGGAACAACCTGCCAACATCTCAGTATGAATAAAAGGAGTGGAACCAACATGCCTCAACCAGAAGTAGTGGGTACTTGTAATAATCTCAATGGTGCTATGGATAAACATGATTTGTTGGTTTCCAAAGGGTATTAACTTTGGTTCACTCATATAACTGGCATGGGTATTGTAAATGCAGATATTGTTCACAAACTTGGGAACAAAATCAAATATCTCATAAATTGGTAGGATTTCAAAAGAGACATCTATTTAGCCTACCTAGAAGAATGCAATGAGAAACCATTGTGAGGAAGAAAGTGTAATATTCCTGAACCTACTGCTTTACAAATGATATCAGATTTGACATGAGAAGTCCTACTGTTGTCAAACAGCAAGAAAGATGAAGGTGTCACAATAAGTCATTTCATGAAAATCATACAACATTCGATTTCCTTGTGTGTCTCCTTAACCCATTAGCTCTCAAGTTTTCCCCTTACTAATGCAAAGGATATAATCTCTCAGGGAAAATGAGATGGTAAGAGACCAAAATGGGGAACAACATGGCAGATAAGATCTAAAGCCTTATTTTATAAGGTTACTATATTTTTTTTAACTCTTCTACCTTAACAATGCATGGAATATGCCATTTTGTACACTTCCATTTTTCAACAGATCAACCATAAATAGGTGCTGATCAACTGGGCTTAGGATGGCCCAGGAGATATCACAACAGCCTTTCACATGAAGGAAACTCCTTTAAATCATTACCATGAAAATGCCGGCCCTTCCAACGAGTCACTCACTGGAAGCCTGGCTCATTCTGTTTCTCTCAATCAGTGCTGTTCCCTTTCTCCTTAATGTAAAGTCCCCCCACCCAAGTCCATTAAAGGCTTGCTTATATTTTCAAGCTCTTCTGAGTCAACCTGATTGGCCCGAATGAGGTAAAATTTCTGATGAATCAGAAATTCTCATCTTCACTCTCACCACAACAAAGACCCCTAAGCCAACCAGGTCCTTTCTGCTTACCCTGAAGTCACAGTTGAAAAATACCCTTTGTGGCTAGCTGTTGTGTCTCCCTATTTTTATTACCAAGAACAGACAGGTCAGTGAAACAGTACTTCTCTAGGTATCCAAGGCCAAGTACTAAGCAGAAAAATACCCATGCATCAAGCAGGGAAGTGGACCAGCAAAGTAAAGAGCTGAGGATGACCTGTAGGGCCTCTCACACAGACCAAGGGACTGGAGACAGTTTCTCAGACTAGGTGACATCTAAGTAAAGCTTTCTGTTTGGAGGTCATCACATGCTGAATTATTCCTTCTAAATCACTGCAATAAACAATATTTCCCCCTTTTGGGGCATCTACCATGGACCAGGCCTCATGCTGTGTCTCATACTTCCAAATATTGCCACCCACTACCTAGTAGTATTAACAGCATTTCCACAGATGAAGCATGAGTGGCACAGAATAGTTAGAGTCTGCCATAATCCTGTACCCACAGTGGCTGGGCTGGATTTGAAGGCAACACAAATAGTTCCAGGTAGAAGAGTCTCAATGGCAGACCTCATACTCTCAGCTTTATCAGGAGAGACATAAGCTTTGAATACTTGTTTGCACCATGAAAGGAGAAACTAGCTCATCTCAATGATAATAAAAGGATAATTGAGAAAGTGTTAATGGTTAATTTGTGTTGAAAATCTTCCTTTGACTGATGTGAAAGTGTCCAAGGCAGTGGATACTGGAGTACACACAGGAAGTGGGTCATAAAAGGGATATATCATATTCTCCTTGTCCTCTGTCTTCAAAATTTCAGACAACCTCTTGTCAATAATGACTTTTCTAACAGTCTCTACCCAGCTGATCATCTGGGATTTTCTATTTAGAGCCAGCTGGAACCTCCTAGAGAACAGATGGACTTGCACCTGCTTTTGCATAAAAGGGCACAGTCCTCTTGGTGGCATGGACTGTGCCACACCTGAGTCTCTCTTACCCTGTGCTGAGTCAGCCAGGTGAGGAGGAGCATTCTGGGGAAGTCTGACAAGAAGGCAAAGTAGCAGTGGTGACACTTTAATAAGGGACAAACACACAGGCCCAGAAGAAGGGTAATGGTCAAGAGGGGGCCCACAGGATCAAAAAGATATCCCTGAGGCCAGAGTTCTTGACAGACTGAGATAACCCCCTCCTTTGGGAACCAGAATCCAGCTGAACATCTATAGACCTCTGAAGGTAATTGGCCTGGAAGCCTTTTTCAAAGCCTGGGTGATTTCCAGTCTGCTTACTAAAGTGTGGGACAGCTCTGGGACCCTGTTAGCAGTTATTTCCTTAACAGACCCACGCCAGCCCAGGTGTGGCCCATCAGGCACTCCTCAGCAAGGCTGTCGGTTCAGCAGTTCATCAGAACACAGGGGCTGAGCCTGAGCTCTGTCCTTCAGCAGCCTTCTTTTGAAAGCCAAAACCAGCATATTTTCAACCCATTGAAGATGACATCATGTGTTCACTTCTATCAATGTATATGCACACACATTAATACATCAAACATTAAGGATATCTATTGAGAAAGTGACCTCATACAAAGTTGAGAGACTGAATACTGTACCCCAGTTGACATTGCCTAAAACTGACAAAGGCCCAATATCTGGAATCTTCTAGGATGTCCTGTGCATTGACAGGAGAAACACAGGCCTTGCCGGAGGCTTGGAAAAGAACATTAACTTGCAATTTTAGGATTTAAGTAGCTCTTTGTCCCTAGAGACTGGCAAACTCTGGAGAGTGGGCACAGATGAACAGGTAGGTCTCAATGTAAGCATTGGTGGAAAACAGGAGGCAGTCTCTCTACCACCAACCAGGTGAGAGTTAGGTCAGTAAGCCCACTTGGGGCCTATGACCACATAGCTATTTTGCTGCTGACTTCTATCCCCACAGATATACTATCTTGTGTTCCAGGGAAGGTAAGAGACTGTGCCCTTGGTAAAGCACATTTCACTTTGTGGCCCAGCACTACAGTGGTACAAGGATGTACAGGCCTGTGTGGACACATCAAGCTGAACAGAATCAGGATGGCGTGGGATTCAACATCACGTACATTAAACAGGCATGCCATTTACAAGAACAGATACCAATAAAATCGAAAATATTAAAGGGAGGAGGGGAGTAGCTATGAATGGGAAAAACAGAATGGAATGAGGGACTTGTCTCTGACAAGTTCTCTCTTCCAGAATTTGGAGGCCAGCCAATTGTCTCTCAGGGAATGTGGCTCCCATTCATACCAGACCATGAAGGGCATTCCCCTTCAGGGGAATTGGTAGGCAGGTGGAACTTTTCCATACCCCACATTAGATCCTCCTCATTCTCAATTTTGGGAGCCAATTGGGTCCATCCAAAACAAGCTTCAATAGTCACAGCTTCCTTCAAAACTAAATCAAACCCTCCACACTGTATTCCTTAGCCAGAATAAAAGTCTTTTGGCAACAGGTGCCACAGAGTATGTCATCATCAACTGCATGATAATAGAACATTGCTGAGTTTTGTCAGGCAGGCTGCCTATAGCTCTACCTGAGTCACCCCATATCATATTATGACAATCCCAGGCAGTGAGTAACATGAGTGCTTCTATTTTTCAGAAAAGTAAACATCTGAAAATATACAGTCACCAAAGACTCTTCAGCCAGAAGGAGAGAGAACCCCCCTGTTGTGGCCCCTTCGGGCCAATATCAGAGTGGATGTAGAGCTAAATTACAGTGCCCAGGCTCCATTTCTCGTTCTGCTCTATGCTGAACAGGCCATCCCAGGAACCCCAATCCTGTACACTACTGGGACCACTTGCCAGGAAGACCTTGAATTTACCCTCAGATTGGCCAGGTGCTTGACCCTTAACCCTGAAGGGAAAGGTGCACTTTTATACCCTCCTCAAAAAAGTTCAGAGTGAGCCATTCATGACACAACAGCCAGCAGAAGGAATGGTTCCTGACAGTGTTCTTTCTGACAAGCTCATGCACTGAATCTAATATTTTATCCAAAGCTGATAAAGGATTCCAAGAAGTTCCAAAACCTTTTCCATCAGCTTGGAAGACAAGAATGAAGGATGACCTTTTGAGATTTCTTATTTACAGTCCTGCAGATGCAATGAAATGTGCTAAATGAGATTCTGATATCTCATTAAATCCATGGCACATCCCAGACCTCTTTAATAATGATGCCCACCACTGGCTGTCCAAGAGGAGCTGCACAGAAATGACTCTGAACCAAATATGTGGGACCTCATATAAGTCTCTTGTCTGCATATTTCTGTCCCTTCAGCTGTAAGTTGGGGACCAAAGCTGAGCATTTAAAAGCCACATACACTCAGTATAGTGGAATTGAACTGCAGGCCAGGCCTCTTCACCATTGGCAAGCTCTTGGCCATCACTTGAATAGATCCTACATCTTGCTGACTACTTCCTCATCTTTTCCATGCAAAGATGGAAACAGAGAGGCTTAGAAGAATCTTCAAAGATCCTTCACAGTTCCAGGATCTGAAACTGAGATGCCTCTGTCAGCACTGCCAGCTGGCCTGTTCCTCACTGAAACTTTCCCAACTCTCAAACTCTGAGACTCCAGAAACACCTTCCTATCACTTATGAATACTCAATAAATACCTGCTGTGTACCAAGGATACGTGAGGCACAGGGAATTAAGGCTGAACAAACTGATACTCCCCTCCTGGAACTTATCGCCAGGTAAGTAACACACTTATCTGGAGCTGAGAAGCCTGAGCTCCATACAATGCCTCCCCTCTGTGGAGTCTTCCCCTGTAGTCCATACCACACTGGTCACCTCGAGTGGACTCTGTTGTCACACAATAAAATGTTCCAATATAATAGATTTTGAGGTTGAGAATTTTTCCTTTATTCTTTGCAATTCTCCATCTAGCAAACACAGGGGACTTCAGAGCATCCACACAGATCTCAAATGTGCTGGGAGCTGGGATTTCTATTCCACATGAAGAGGAGGGATCTGAGGAGTTGAGAATCCAGAGGTACAGACAACAAAATAACCTGTAGTCTCTATTTTTTAAAGGTTTTAGCCAGTGAGTCACACCTACTCTTCCCACAAATAGTTCAAAAAAACCAACTCCCAGTATATCCCCACATAGTGACTCCATGGTGGGCAGATGAGCAACTGCACCCCCTTCTGTCACATGAATGGTGGCATAACCTAAATACAGACCAGTGGGACCCCTTTGTCCCCTAGCTGCAGCCTACAAAACTTCTGGTGAAGTTGACTCCTCAGTTAGTTTATCTCTAAGTCTACCCATGTCTGAGACAGGCCAGGGGAACTCAAGACTGAGTCTCTTCTCCCCAGAATGTGTCCTGCAGCACCACTACCTCTCACAATGGTATCCTCTGTGCAGCTGGAGAGTGTCCCCTGCTATAAGCACAGGGTCTCCATCTCAACAACTTTCTTACCACCCATCCCCACCCCTATTCTAAATATTCCTTTCAAACAGGGGTGACCACTGATCTTGGGGTGTGAAGTCTGTCATGTGTGTGTAAAGACAGAAAAGCATAATGGGTCCCTGGAGGGTCAGAGGCTGGCATTCCTCACCTGCTGCTACTGCCATTGTTTTACCTACAGCCTCAGTTTCCAGCCCCCTGGAATTCATCTGCAAGATCTGGGCTAGCCTAACCCAGCACAATGCCTGCCACTTCTCAGGATCTCACCCAGCTTCCAGTTCCAGTCATTCAGTTCCTGCCACACTGACTATCCGCATTCTGTCCTGGATCTGATGTTAACCAAGTATGAAGGGGGAAGAAAATGAGACTCTACCCTGCAAAGGCATCCCTTGTTCTTTGATAGTGTAATAGCATAAATCTCAGATTCAACAGCTTCAAAGTTAATTCAGTTATCCATTTTCAATCAAAATGTTCAAAATATCAAACAAAAAATGGATGAAATAGAAACTCAGTTTATGGTTTGAATGTGAGGTGTCCTCCAAAACTTTACATGTGAGGCAATGCAAGAAGGTTCAGAGGAGAAATGATGGGGTTGTGAGAGTCTTAAACCAAGCAGTGAATTAATCCCCTGATAGGGATAACTGTGTGGAAACTGAAGTGGTAGGGTTTGGCAGGAGGTGGGAACTGGGGGTGTGACTCTGAGGTGTATATTTATATCTGGCAAGTGGAGACCTCTCTCTCTCTCCACTTCCTGATCATCACATCGGCTGCTTTCTTCTGCCATACTCTTCTTCCATGATGTTGAGGCTCCCCTTGAGCCCCAAGCAATATAGCCAGCCTTCTATGGCCAAAGATCTCTGAAACTGAGCCCTCAAATAAACTTTTTCTCATTTGCAGTTTTCCTGATTGGATTCTTAAATCACAGTAGCAAAAAAAAAAAAAAAAATCTAAAACACCCAGAAGTTTAAATTATTCAAGTTTGTTGTGCCCAAGGCCCTCAGTGAAGGTTTGTGTGCTATAAGCTGAAAAAGGCCCAGCAAAGACCAGGCCAGCATGCCGCTTCCCACTAGATCCTCCTGGAGCATCAGGTCAGAAGAACACACTTCACACATTCTTCAGACAACTGCTCAGCACCTGGAAGGAGCTTGGCACACAGCTGCTATGGGCCCAGCCCTTCGCTCACCACACTGATGTTCTGCAGGGAGACACCCAATGAAGAGCAGGCTCCTTGCTGAAAGTGGGATGGTGAGATCCTGAGATCCTCTTCCCAAGGTTCATAAATGCTCACTGAAAACAAGCAGCTCTCAGCAACAGTCCAGAGGCTCAACACTGACTAACAGCAAAAGGAGGCAGGGACATTTCAAGGGACATCCTAAGTCACTTCAACCCCTCAGGTACCAAGCCAGAGTGACCTGTTGGGGAATCACCTGCTGTGAGAAGGGGGAGTTGCAGTTCCTCCAGGAACCCTAGCCCCTGAACCTTCCCAGGGATTTTCCTCTAACCCTGGTTCACCTCCACCCTGTCCTTGACCCCTGCATTATAATTCCTCTTTGCTTCCTGACTTCCATTGCCATTTCCCATCCCTGCTGAACCATACACAGCACCTTAATCCACCCTCACCTGTTGGTCCAAACCAACATAGTCCCATGGAGCCAGGTTGCCACATTAGATCCTTTACTGAGTGGAAAGGAAAATATGTCTCCAACACCATAACAATTTACTTCCACATCACTAAAATTCAAGTAAAAAGCAACAATTCATCTTCAGAGGATAGGTTTCTTCACAACCCAAACCCTGAAGGGTTAAATTCTTTCCAGGCAACAGCTGAGCTACTCTGTATCTGTCATTTAGAACCATGACCTTCAGACAGTGAGAAGACATGCTTGAACCAAGAGGGTCTACTTTCTGTACCTTTCCTGTCCCTGTGTGTGAGGCTTACACATGCTCCTGAGGAACTGGTTAAGTGAAAAGTTCAAACTGCAGAGACCCCTTGGGCTTGGGACTCAACTTGGGTCCTGGCCCTCTTCTGCACTGTCCTGTGACCTTGGGGACACATGTCAGTGCACTCACTCATCAGTGTCACTGACCTAGCACCAGCATCTGT
This sequence comes from Sciurus carolinensis, assembly GCF_902686445.1. Classification (NCBI taxonomy): domain Eukaryota; kingdom Metazoa; phylum Chordata; class Mammalia; order Rodentia; family Sciuridae; genus Sciurus; species Sciurus carolinensis. The sequence goes on along the minus strand of NW_025920218.1, from coordinate 252,372 downwards.
GATGGCTGGACAGTCTGCCTGACCTGTAATGATGGAACCTGAATTCTGCTTTCCTTCCCCCCAAAGAGCATGACTTAACTATTCCAAGCATCAGCAAAGAGTGAGTGCACACGTTCTGGCTTGCTGAGGCAGTGACCCATGTGGGGAACAGCCTTAGCCTGACCCTAACCATCCTCATCTGTTAGGACTTCCAGGTTCTATCCCTAATAGTTCTTTCTGACTCCAAATAGGTCAAGGTCCTCTCTGTCCTCTGCAAGATCACATTCACTCCAGCCTCCAGACTTTGCTCCAGCCTGGAATGCACTCCCTTCTCCCTGTTCCATGTTCAAGGCCACGGCCTACCTCCTCCCACCCGCAGGCCTCCTCTGCTAACTGGCCAGCTGTCCATATTCCCTGAAAGGACCATTCACCAAGAGGCAGAGTTGTGACTTGGTTCCCCCACTCCCTAATTCTTGGGGCCACTGTCCTTCCTCCTCCAAGCTTCACCAAGGCACCTTCAGAGCAGGAATCAGAACATTCCTAGTCCCATTTCTCTTCCCTTTTCCAAACCCCCTACTACAGGATTGAGCAATATAGGAAGGATTCCTCTGAATATCCACTAAGTGACTCTACTCAGTACTCTGTCCCTGTGATCAGTGTTTGTCCATTCATCTGGCAAATACCTGAGAGCCTAAGGGGGCACTAATACCCCTCATCCTGCAACTTCCTCAGGGAAGTCCCACTTCCCCCATGTGCCCCAGCAAGTCCTTCAGCAGCTTGCACAAACACCTTGCCCAGAGACTACTTTTCCCTCCAAGTGACACAGTCAAGGATTTCTGGAGGAGAGGGCTGTAACCTTCCTATGAAGGCACATGACCAGCATGCACAAGACAGTTTAGAGATACTCTTTTCCATTTAGTAACTTTGGGTGGGAAAGAATAAAATTAAGCAGAAAACTCTTTGCAACTTGGAAAACACCAGGATTTGGGGGGTAGAGTAGCCTTCTGTGGGGTACTGGAACCTGATGGGAACCTGGAGAGAACACAGATAACAGTCTGTACCTAAGTCACTCTGAGTCTAGCAGTACCGACTCCTGTCTGGTCACTCTTTTATCAAAGAACATCTGTGTTGAGAGAGGTTAAAAATACTTCTGATGTCATACAATCTCAAGATCATTTCATGGACAGCATCACCACGGAGCAGAGCCCACCTGTTCAGGGCAAAGGAGTTGCTCCCATCCACTGGCATGATCACAGCTAAGAATTTAACAGGTAACCCAGGAGGTTCAATCAATGACTGGACTTGGTAGACCCACTTGATTGCTGTATGCCAACAATATATTATGAAAATGTTCATCTAAAATATTTTCACCTAAGTTTTTTAAATAGCAAGCTGCCCAACACTTGTACGATAGCACTCTGGCTACTAAAATTTCCCAGCAGTTTCTGCCACAAAGGGGTAACCAAAGCAACACTACCAGAGGCACTGCAGGTGTGTTGTAGCTGTGCATGTGCTGGTCCCTCCAGCTCCCATGTCTCAGGGATGGAGCACCTGGCCAGGCCTCTGTTAACTTCTGCACCTCTCCACGAATTTAATTTTTCACCCCTCACAGCAACCCCAGATGCGGGTACATTATTATCTCCATTTTACAGACTGGGAATTTAAACAAAGATAAATCGGGAGCTTGCCCAAAGCCAAACCCAGGCAGAGTGACAAGGTCAGGCCCCTTGGCTGCAAGGTAATGTCTGCAGCTGTTGTAATTTCCTCCCAACTCTATCACTTACAAGGCCCTCTGGAGTGGGCTCAACCTTGGATCCTGGCTGTGCTGGAGATGCATACGGACTGCTGCTACTGGCAACCTCAGTATACATGACTAAAGAGAGTTTCCCTGTGAGTCTGGAAGTTCCTACCTTTAGTTTTGGTCAATGTCAAGAAGAGAGAGGACATTCATTTCTAAAGGTTGGTACACAGGAAGGCTCTGCACAGCCATATCTGCCCCTGGAGCAGTGTGTGGTGCTGGCAAGGCCAAGCCTCCCCAGGGTCAGCATGTGGGATTGCCTGCATGTGCACCTGAGCCAGCAGGTGGGGCTGAGGAGAGATCCTGAATCCTAGTCTTGTCCCAGTGCAATGCCAAAAGATGTTTTGTGACTGATGCTTCTAATGCATCTTTGTCAAGTTTTGCATCAAGCCTCCTACCCCATTGGACAGAAGATGGAAAAACAGGTTCTATCTTATATGTATTATGAATACATTGTTACAAAAATATCAAGAGAACAAGAGTCCTTTCCTCCATAGGGCACAGGGAAAGGTGGAAAGGGGCTTATGATGGAACCTGTTCAAGTACACAGGAAGAAGAGCTTTTGTATAAATAGTCAAATTGGTCAAGGAAGACAAGAAAAATCTCATCTGCCCCTGGAAATCCATGAATATGATTTCAGGTAAATTACCAATCAACTTACACATGCTTTTATTTTCTTTTGTTCCTATTTCTTTCTCTTTTTAATTTTCTTTTGATACTGAGGATTGAACCCAGCAGCTCTTTAGCCCTGAGCAATAACCCCAATCCTTTTTATTTTTTATTCTGAGATTGTCTTGCTACGTTGCGTAGGACCTCTTTAACTTGCTGAGTCTAGCCTCAAACTTTTGATCACCTGCCTGAGCCTCCTGAGATGCTGGGATTACCAGCATGCACCACCACACCTGGCATTTTTTTCTTTAATGGAATTAATGGCTAAACAAGAGTAACCAGTATTTCTGATGGAGAACTCACTGAAGGAAGTATGGCACAGAAAGGAAGAAAGGGACAAAGGATTATCCATAGCTCCATCACCCCAAATGCTCTTCCCTTACAGTTTGGTTCCCTGCATCACTCTACTTCCTCCTTAGTGAGCAGAGTGTAGATGTGGATAAACACATGGTGCCTCTTTGCAAACAGATAGCTCTAAGGTAAGAGGAGGACACAAGACAGAGTTCATGCTCCAAGAGAATAATGAGCTTCTGGACAAAACTCTCCTCATGACCAGACACTGGCCTCTGTTCTAGTGTAGGCCTCTCATGATGCCTGTCCATCATGCTCTTCCCCTTAGCCCATAGTGCTTCCCAAAAATGTAAGTGCTCAACTTCTTTACTAGCCTGACAAGTATCTAAACAAGAAGGAAGAGGACAAGTCTGAGATGGATTTATGACATTGGCATTTCCTTAGTCCAACTCCATATATCCAAAAGGAAAGAATACTCCTAAATGTTAATGCTTTTCCTTTCCAGAATTGAATCTCTGAACTTTTGAAAACAGTTTACTTGGGCTTTAGGATCCTAAGGAATTCTGTGTTGAATAAGACACATGTTTCCAGGATGCTAGGGCTTCAGGGTAGGTGACAGTTGCCAAGAGCAGCCCCTGGCCCCTCTCATCCTTCCCTGCAAGCCAAGACCTTGATGGCCCCAGTTGCCTGCTCCCCTGTGTTCTGCCCAGGAGCCTGCCATGCCCAGCCAGGAGCAAGTGTGCCACCCTGACTCCAGTGAGCTATACCCTTGAGGCACAGGATTGCATTGGGCTTCATGAGGTTTCTGAAACTACCTAAGAGCTCTGCCAAATTTGGTAACATTTCTCTACTCAAATAGATGTACTGTTTGGATTTTTTACTGGTCAGCAATCTACTTGCCCAGTATGAGCCCTACCAGTACCTGCAGGATGCTCATACTGTGATCATCTTGTGGGGGAGCACCTGCCATACACCTGCAGGGAGGGGAGTAATCAAAGGATTCCATGCTCCTGAAGGCTAGCACCCCTGTCCTCACCACACCTTAAGCAACACACTGTTCTGTGTAAGACCAAATATGAGAAAGGCAAGGCAGCAAAGGAGACTCAACAGTACAGTGTCACCACAGGATCAACTGCCTTGCAATATCTGACCAGTGCACCAATGCAACATCTTTATACTGAGTCCACAGAGTAGAGCAAAGAGCAAAGTCATCCCAGTATTTCCTCTATGACCTTGGCAAAGAGACTTCCCTTCCCCTCTCAGTGCCTCACTTTCCTCATCTGTGAAGTATGGATAATTATAGGATTGCATATTTTGCTCTTACAGAAACACAATAAGCTAATATCTGAAAAGTGCATCGAATGTTGCCTGGTTCATGGTAAACATCAGCAGCTGGACTCATCATCATGTATCCCTGACATGCAGGGTTGTACTGTAATTGCTGACACAACTAAGCAGCAAGCTCCAGAGAGCAGGGGTACCTCATATTCCCCTCATGCTCCTTAACATTCATAATAGTTATCTAAATGTTGGCTGTCTTCAAATGTGTCCTAAGTTAAAATACTAAGTACTCAAATGTGCTCACATGCCTTACAACTTTCAGTTCTGAACTACCTTTACAAATATTCAAACAAAGATTTCTCTAAGCATGTCTTAGGAATGAAGGTAAACACCAAGGATGAATTGTTTTTGAACTGAGCTGAGGGAATTCTTTGGATGGGAGCCTTGGACTTGCATGTCAAAGGCTCTCATGATGACAGCTCTGAACACAGACACAGGAGCCTTGAGAAGAAACGTGAGCTCATCAGCCCCTGCTCATTCCCAAGCAAGGTGATGACACCCTGTACAATCTTAACTATCACTTAGATTAAGAGAGATGTAAAAGATGAGCAGTACTAAGAGAAAAGGAAAGCAGAGAAGGTAGGAAAACTGTAGAATTAGCATCATTTTAGGAAACAGCTTCCATGAACCAAAAAGCAAACTGAGGTGATGGGTTTCTCACAACCCAAGCAATTCTTCTATGAGTCAAAACATAATTTCTATAAAAATTGCATGCATTAGCTCCAATAATGGTTGCCCAGGTCAGAGAATTTTTTGTAGGTAGAGAATATTTCTAAATAGATTTCAGAAATTAGGAAATCATAATGAGTCTTGCAATGTCAACAAAGTTTTCATGTAATCAAGATATAAAATGGAGTAAGCCCTTAGCACAATTAATCTGGACTTCTACTCATAGACAATCTCAGGAATAGCTTCTGGGCTGCCTCATACAAGGTCTCAGAGAGTGTCTACACTAAAATCATAAGAAGGGTCACGTCCCATTTCCACTGAGTAGGAACTCAGTCAACTCTGACCTGGTTATCACCAATGTGTTCTAGGGATCTGCCAGATGTTGGACTTTACATAAACCCAGAAGTGAGGAGCAGTCCAGGGCTAGTGAGGCATGGCCCCCTAGCAGCCAGTTCCAGAAGCCTTGCCATTAACCTTTCTGGAGGCTGTCTCCTGCTCTGCCCAGGCCACCAGACTGCCCATGTGCTTCACCCAAGCGGGCCTCAGGAGTTAAGTATAATATCCTAGCCTGGAAGTTAATGAAACCCTCCACAACCTCAACCAGAAATTTCTCTTTTACCCTTATTTCTCCTCATTTACATTAGCATATAAACAGTAGCTAGGAAGTATTTCACTTTTCCTACTTCCCTTCTTACTGAAAGCCTCAATGCTGACCACCATGTTCCCTGCCTTGTCTCCATCGCCCAATCTCACCAAACCTTTGAAGTCCATTGCAAATGACACCTCCTTTTTTAAACTTTGACTTTTCAACCACAAGTGGGTGTAATGCTTAGTTTCCATCTCTTTTGCAGGACATTACAGTCTATCTTCTTATGTATGGCATATTTAAGCCTGTTCCTAGCCCCAATCCAACAAGATCAGTGTGGAGATGTCTTTCACCTTGACAAAGCTCATGAAATACTTAAAAGTAAACCTGAGAAGAAACAGCTAGAAATTGAGTCTCAATATTCACCATTTAGCATTTTCTCTTGGCAAGGGCTCCCATAAGAGGAATCCCAGGAAGTCAGTTGGTTGTGAGCATCCTTGGGGCCAAGTGGTGGTAGAGTTTGTGTTCTTGTCAATTAGATAGATTTAGTCCATCATCTGTGTTAGAAACATAAAATGGGCAAGGCAAATTTTATCCCTGCCATGAAGGCCTGCTATCTAACTTGGCTAGCAATTGCACCTGGGTAGGTGGTCCACATTTTTTATTCCTAACACAGTACTACCCTTTGCCCAGAATTGGAGGAGATTGGGGTTACAATCTATACCATTTGCTAATTTTTAATCTGGGGTGAACAAGGGAAGGAATGTAATTAAAATGGCTACAATTGGATCCAATTAAGTGTAAATGCTACATTCTGAAAATGGTCCACCTAACTTTCTGTTTCTCACATCTACTCACTCTCTTTTTAGTATTACACCCCTGAGTTCAGCTGTGCCTGGTGTCTGCAAGTCCAAATTTTCTCTAGTTACATTTGTCTGCAAGGTTTCCACTGAGGTTGGGGAGAGGGGTGTAACAAGACAGGTGCAGATGTGTGGGTCTGGGTTCATCATTTCCTGCACAGTTTTTAAACAGCCCTGCTGTTGGCTCTATTTACACCTGTTTCCCAAGGTCCTGGTACTAACAACGTCTGAGAGCACCCTGCTGCTTCTGCACACCCCTGATGTTCAGAGTCCTTCATCATGCCAAGAAGTCAGAGTTCTAATGGAGGCAAGAGGAAAGGAAACACTAATATTAGTTCTTGTCCACAGAATTTGTGGGAAGGAGCATCTGAAATCAGGAGTCCCTGATATCCAAGAAGCCTCTTGAACACTCCAGTTTTATTGGGGGTAAGGACTGTCAAGAGGGAAGAAACAGGCAGAGGAGGAAGGGGAGAGAGTGTAAAGAGAAATTATTACTTCAACAGACTGTGTTGGGCCAGCCAGGCCCTCAGTATTAATGTGATACATTAATTCACAGATGCTCTAGCCACCAGGAAAGGCTCTGGTTTTGAAGTGCACCAAAATACAGTCAGAGTCTTGTCTAGAGTCACAGAATAACAGAGAGACAGAGCTGGAAAGGACACTGGTGGCCATCCATACCATCCTTTCATTCCTGGGTACAGGGCTTCAGGGTTATCTGTGTTCTCAGAACTAACCAACAACCCAGTGCTGGCTGTGTCCTAGATAAGAATAACACCTCATAATACCACAGTATTCATGCCATTTGCAGAGGGACATCACCTCCTGACCACCACTCTGGCACGAGATACCTGGTGACTTGCTTGGCAGTAACCATCCCATCAGCTCCTTGTTGTACATTCTCCACCACCCTAGGGTCACTTTGGTCTGCAACTCACCATCACTTAAGCTATTCTGAGGCTAAAAGGTGCTTAGGTCTTATTGGGTTCCAAATTACATTCTAGTATGGTCACTGTCTTACTCTGCTTTTGCTTGCTATCACAAAATACTTCAGACTGGGTAATTTATAAGGAATTGAGGTTTATATAGTTCACAGTGCTAGAATATGGGAAGTCTAGAGCATGACACCAGTATCTGGTGAAGACCTTCTTGCTGTATCAAAACATGACAGAGGGCATTATGTGGTGAGACAGAGCATGTGTGTTCACTCTAGTCTCTCTTCCTCTTCTTATGAAGCTGCTAATGCTATTATGGTGGTTCTATCCTCACAACACTATCTAATCCTAGTTACTTCCCAAAGGTTCCACCTCTAAATGCCATTAGCATACAATTTGAGGAATAAGTTTCCTAAACATGAACATGTGGGAGACACAAACCATAACCATTACTTTTGCAGGTTTTTAGTGAAAAATTTGGAGCAATGCAAAACAAGTGGCCCAAGCAGTTGATGATAGTGGCCTGGACAAGATAGAGAGTATGGCCATTGAGAGAAGTGGACAAACTTAAGACAGAGTTTAGAAGGAGACCTGGTAGGACTTGCTGAGGAATTTACTAATGAAACTGATAAATCAAGTCTGATTTCCTACTTTCTGGCTTAAGAATAGTGGGGAAACCATGGTGTCATTTAATGTCAAAGGATAAACTAGGGAAGAGAGAATTGGCTGGGGATAAATTGAAGAGATTTTTGGGACATGTTAATTTTGCAGTGTTTATGTCAAATGTAACCAACTGGTGGTGTTCTGAAAAAAACAAGCATACTTATCCCTGAGCCATTATAGGTCTCAGATTCCTCCTCTGTGAAATGAAAAGAATTGGGCAAAAAATCTCAGTGATGCCCATCATTGTCCACATCAGCCTTCCTTTTAACTGTTATGGTTTGAATGTGAGGTGTTCCCCAAAAGCTCATGTGTGAGAAAATTGAAGAAGGCTCAGAGGAGAAATGAATGGGCTCATAAGAACCAGTGAATTAATTCCTTGATGAGATTAATTGATTAATTGAGTGACTGGTAGGGTGTTACTGAAGGATATGGGTCATTGGGGGCATGACTTTGGGGTACATATTTGGTATCTGGTGATTAGAATCTCTCTGCTTCCCTCCAGCACACTTTTCTGCCCTTATCTTCTCCCTCACCTTGAACCCTGAGGAATGGAGATGGCTGGCTATGGTATCAACCTCTGAAACAGTGAACCCCCAAATAAACCTTTCCTCCTTTAAAATTGTTCTTGTTAGTTTTTTTTTTTTTTAATCATAGAATAAAAAAAAAGTTGACTAAAACTCCAACACACTGGTCTAGGATGGTGTCTCTATAGAAGTTGGACCTGTTGATTTATTTCTCAGTGGAAAGATCTCAGTGAAGACATGCATTTGGGAGACAGCAGCATGAAGATAATCCTTTAGGGGAAATTAGAAAATCATCTGGGAAGAAGATATGGGAAGAAAAGAGAAGATGGTTTCAGACTGCCTTATCCTTGAGGAGTCCCAACATAAAGCAGTTGGGGAGAGAAGAAAGACATTGATCCTTCTGTCTTTTTAGCACTTCCCAAGGATGATGGGCAAAGCAACAGAAAACCTGTTAAGGGTTAAATGACTCAAGTTTCCCCTCTAGTTGAGAAGCATAACAACTAGGAAACAGACAAGAAATATTAACTAAACACCAGTGTGAATTCAACTGGAAATTATTCTGTCTGTAAGGACAATGACCCTGTGACATCCAAAGAGTCACTAGAATTCCAAAGGAAAGAGTTTTCTAAAGAAAGACACTCTCTATTTACTAGAGATGGGGAAGTGATCATTGCATGTGTGAACATGTATTGAATTATCCTACTTTATCCCATTAATATGTACAAATAAGACCTGTCAATCAAAAATATTTTTCAATTAAAAAAAAAACCTTTGGAAACTGAAGATATGATTTCCTTTGAGAGTTGTTTCCATGGCACAGTATGTTCACTAACAGGAAGAAATAGTTCATGATGGAAAACAACTTTTTTTTGAAAGGAGGAATTGGAGGCTACTTGTGGCTATGTAACTCTTCAGGTGGTCCCAAACACACACCACAGCATTTGCCCACATACAACTTAAGTTCAGAATTTAGATCAAAGCAATGAACACAAACAATAGGGCTCAACACATCCAAATTAAGTAATTGATACAAGAAGCAATTTGCTGTCATTTTTAAAAAAATAAATTGTAGATTCCCCAACTCTTTTTCTCATCAAGATAAGTAAGTTTTCTGCCCCATTGGGTATTAGGCTAATATTCAGTTTTTTTGTATTTTAAAAGCAAATTTAGAGACTACAATTGGATTAAAATGAAGACATGGTGCTTACTGATACACTTTCATCTTAAACTATTTAACTTCCAAAACTGCTACCTAAACAAAAATGAACAAGGTCAATTTTATTTTCAAATTACATGTTTCTAAAAAACACAACCCAGTAGCTTCCAGACCAGGAAAGTCCTCAAACTTTGAGACTTAACTTATCATTTGGGACTGTCAGAAATGATCCTTTAAAATTGAGATTCTTTTCAGACTCTACTTAATTCTGCTATTATTCATTGTTCAAAAACATCTTTGGTACCTATATGTCCATCAGAATGATACATAATCTCCATCTCCAGAATGAGTCTTATCAGACATTCTAATAATCTATCAAAATAACTATATATTACAGTGTACTTTTCATGCAAATAATTGGGATTTTGAAAAGATAACATTTGATTTTCATTGCATAGTATTTTTTCTAGCATTAGCCTACTGCAAGTTAGAATACCATGTTATACAAAAATCATTAATCTAATAGAACTTTAGGTAGCTTTATTGATTGGAGATAAAGATATGTTACATGCTCATAGTAAAATAAAATTTGAGCAATATGGAAATGTACAAAAAATAAAAACCATGTGAGGTTGTGTGACCATCTAGGGACAGCCATGGTTAATATTTTGTATGCATACTCATGGTCTTTTTCTCTGTGGGTGCTCACAGCCTCCATGCCACCTTCACACTACGTCCCAGACACACAATTGAGATTATATTGCACTACCTTGTGACCTTTTTTCTTTAGTATATCATGAACAATTTTCTTTATGATTTCATAATCTGCTTGATTATTAAAGTGTATATGAAGATTTTATGGATGTATTCCATCTATCATATAACCATACCAACACTGAACATTCTCAAATTATAGAACACCGAATGTATATTATTCCAGTTGTAAATAATGGTGCAGTGAATAATCTGCATAATGTTCCACATCATAAACCTCCCCAAGCAGAGTGGTGTATTAGTTGCAATTAGTGAATCTACAATGACACATCATTATTATCCAAAGTCTACCATTCACATCAGTGTTCCCACTGTGCATGCTGTGAGTGTGGACAGATGTGTAATGACATGTGTCCACCACATCACACAAGTATCATCCAGGGCAGTTTCACTTCCTAAAAATCCTGGGTTATGCATGTTTTTAAGTTAGGCTACTCACCTCCAAGTCTCCTTGGTCTTGCTGCTGGTCCCTGGTTTTCCTCTTACCTCTGCCTTTGGCTCCTTCAATGGTAGAAGACTGGGAAGAGGCTCCAGCAGGCTACTCTGGAACCCAGAAGTGCAGCCTCTGCTTCCCCGTGGAGCCACATTGGCAGGAACTGGTGGCTATCACCATCACTTCTGCTGCAAATTCTGACTCCAAACTCAGCCATCTCCCAAGAGATGCTCAGTCCTCATCAGCCACCACCAGCCAAAGCTATGTTTTACCAGAAAGCAAAATCATGCCAAACACTGTTTTTGTTGGTGGAATTGATGTTAGAATGGATGAAACTGAAATCAGAAGTTTCTTTCCTAGATATGGGTCAGTAAAGAAAAAGTGAAGATAATCATGGATCAAACTGGTGTGTCCAAAGGCTGTAGATTCATTTAATTTCATGATGACGTGGATGTACAGAAGATAATATAATCACAGATAAATATCCATGGTAAAAAGCAGAAACTGGGCCCTACCATCAGGAAATAAAATTTAAGTGCTTCTCATGAGCAACCATGTCCCCTTATTATTTTAAAATAGTTTTTACATTGTCAGTGTGTCCTTTATTTTATTTATTTATTTATTTATTTATTTATTTATTTATTTATATGAAGTGCTGAGGATTGAACCCAGGGTCTCACACATGCCATGCAAGTGCTTTACCACTTAGCCACAAATCCAGCCCACATCTTTTGATTTTTAACTTTCCTCCTCCACCACAGTTTCAGAGTGTTAGGAGTAATCCAAACACCAAAACTTACATGCAGCCTCCAAGCATGATGAATCCTATGACACAATATGTTCTGGCATATATACACCTTATTCAAGTTCATCAGTTCAGGTCATTACTGGATATCAGCTCCCTGTTTATAATTATCAGATGCCACCTCAGTGGCCTGCTGGGGAACAAAGGAGTTATGTTATACCTCCTGCTTATACAGCTGTTAACTACCACTATAATGAAGTTGATCCAGGAGCTGGAGTTTTGCCAAATGAATGCTCATTTCATGAAACTATTCCAGCCTCTGGAGATATTCCACAAAAGAAATATGTGGACCAAAGTACACAGACAGTGGTATCTTGTCTACTTCATCCAGAGAACAGACTTAGAAAAACTCTCGCTACTCGAAATGACTACTTTGAGGGCGGTGCTTAAATCTCTTTCATCTTCTCTGCTAAATTTCTAGTCTCAGGGGAAGTTGCTGGTTTTGAATATTCAGAAGAAACTGAAAGTTGTTCACTACTATGGAAATTTAATTCAAAGTTTTGATATTGCACTCAGACTTTCTATATAAGTTACATTAGATTATTTAGTTTTACTGTACATTGAAACTGTTCTTTATGTTTATTTAGAAATTGGTTCCTTATTCAATATATACTTAAAAGTAAAAGATAATTGAAAGTAAATAAGTATAAAAACAATTTTCAAATAATAGGAAACTATTTGTAATAACTCAAGATTTATCTGTGGTTTTTTTTTTTGGAATTTGCCTTTTAAGAGCTTAGAAGCAAATACTAATATTCAAACAACTGCTTTAAAAAACTTATTTTGAAAGGTCAGAATTATGATAGTTTGAATACAAGCATTTCACTTCCCCAAAAAGTACCTTAGAACAGTACAATATTTACATTACTGTGCTTTGCATTTTTTATTTGCCTAAAAATTCACCAAAAACAGCAGTTCTAAAATTGCATTTTTCATCAGTGGAACTCAATATAAAGTTAGTTTATTCAAGTTTTCTTATCTAAACCCAGTCAAACAGAGTCTAAACAAGCAGTCCAATCAACAAATAAATAAATAAAGGCAAGTTAAAAATTACCAAAGAAGCTTGTATAAAAGTGTCTATCTCTGAATTCTTGTAACATGAAGAATTTTAAGAAAGAAATTCTTGCCTATTTGATAGCTGAAAGATGATATCATATTTTGATTTTTTAGTGAGTTTTAGTGAACCATATAATTATTGGTTATTTGCATCCTAGTTAATACCTGTTTAAGCCCTTTGTCTATTTTTAAATAGTATTTATCATTTTCTTTTTTACTTATATGAATCATTTATTATCTATTTTCAGATATATTACAAATATTTTCCCCCAGTTTAGAGATGGCATATTGTCTTTTTGTATTTAGTGGTAGTATTTTCTTAGTTTTTGACATATAGATATTTTACTTCTTATATAGCTAAATCCATAGAAAATTAGTTGGTTCTGATTACTTGAAACTAGAATTTCTAAACAGTGATTTTAAAAAGTTAAGTAAGATCATCAACACACATCAAAAATGCATACCCTCACAACCAAGGAAATAAAATACAAAGCAATAATATGTCATTTTAATCTATTATGTTTAGTAAGCATTAAAAGGTACAATATGACTTATTGATGAAAATAAGTACTCTTGAGGAGATCCAAGATGGTGGACTAGAGAGAGGCTGTACTCCTTGTCGCTCCGTAACTCTGGTTTCAAGCAGAGGATGTCTGTTTCTTGGTGAGGCAGTTTTTGCTGCTTATTGATCCCCTTCTGTTTACCCCATTTGTCTGCTGTGATCACCTGCAGTCTGCCAGCTTATCGATGCCTTCTTTGAGTTCAGATTACTCACTGTCAGGTGCCTATCATCCACCATTTGCCTTCCTCTCACCTGTCCTTCACCTGCCTTACACATATCCAGCACCCAAAACACGAGATTCACCTCCTGATCATCCAAAAACAGTCAGCAAACTGATCGCCAACCAACATTGGAGCACCAGCTGCCTGCTGTTGTCTGGAAGTTCACTGTTATAGTACCTGCAGGTTTGATTATACGAAGCTGCCACCATTTTGAGACAAAAGCCAGGCCCCATAAAGATCCCTGGTCACACTGACTAAGCCCCATCTCCAGGATCCCTCAGCCCAACCATTCACTCTCTGCCTCTGGGGCCTTCACATCAACTGACTGCTTCCTCCTGCCAGGACCCTGAGACCAGCAGACCGCACCCTATCACCGGGACCCCAGACCAACTGATTGCACCCAGCCTCCAGGATCCCGCAACCACACCAAATACACCCGACCTCCAGGACCCCTGCTTGACCAACTGCACCCCACTTCCAGGACCTCCAGCTGACCACATCCAAACACGAGCTGCAGCTCCCCATTTGCCAACACATTTGGAAGCCAGAGTGGCCATCTTGGATAATCCTAGAAGCCTTAGCTAAGATATTTAGGTGGGACAAATCACATCCTGAGATACCTGCTGGAGGCTTGAAGCTCATTGTCAGGTACCTCTCATGCATCAGGCTACTGAACACTGGGAGGTTTCATTAGTGTATGATTGTTATACTGTAGATTTTCTTTTTTCTCCTTATTGAAAATTTTTAAGTTTTTATTTCTTTACTTTTCTTGCTCTCTTTTCCTTTTGTTTACCTGTTCCCTCAGAGTCTCTTTCTCCCTTTTTTCATGCTAACATCCAATTACACTCTCACACTTTCTATTATCTAGAACTTCTGTATATTCTTTTCATAGCCAATTAACAGCTACATTCTACATACCTCTGCATCCTCTTTGTCCTCCATTAGAAACGGCAGACCTTATTGCAAATCTGTTTGTTTTACTGAAGATAATATTTGAACTCATTCTGTTTATTATGACAATACTGTTATTGTCCTCATAGGAGCTATTTGGTCTGGGATTGCATAGTGTCTGAACTGTGCACTGATAATATTGATCTCCCCTTAAAAAAAGGCTTTGGAAACTGATAGGGCCATTATAACCTTATAGGGGGAAATCTGAAATACCCCAGATCTACACTGCTAGAGGGGAAGACACATGAACAACATGAAAACACAAGGGAAGAAAATTATCCAATCAAATCTAGATTCTATATTAATAGAATCCAATGACAGTAAGTTAGAAGAAATGTCAGAAAAGGACTTCAGATTATACATGATTAAGATGATTCATGAAGCAAAGAATGAGATGAGATAGCAAATGCAGGTAATGAAAGAAAATACCAATAAACTGAAAGAGCAACTGCAGGAAGCAAAAGATCATTTCAACAAAGAGATAGAGAATCTAAAAAAAAAATAATAATGGAAATGCTTCAAATAAAGGAAACAACAAACCAAATAAAAAACTCAATGGAAAGCATCACCAAATACTAGGCCAATTGGAAAACAGAAACTCAGACAATGAAGACAAAATATTTGATCTTGAAAATAAAGTTGCCCAAACATAGAAGATGGTAAGAAATCATGAACAGAATCTCCAAAAACTATGGGACAACATGAAAAGAACAAATTTAAGAATTATTTGGATTGAGGAAGGCACAGAGATACAAACCAAAGGAATGAACAACCTATTCAATGAAATAATATCAGAAAATTTCCCAAACCTGAAGAATGAAATGGAAAATTAAGTACAAGAGACTTACAAAACACCAAATGCACAAAATCACAACAGGTCCACACCAAGGCACATTATAATAAAAATGCATAACATTCAAAATAAAGATAGGATTTTGAAGGTCATGAGAGAAAAGCATCAGATTATCCTTATTGGGAGAAACCAATAAGAATAGCAGAAGACTTCTAAACCCAGACTCTAAAAGCTAGAAGGTCCTGGAACAACATATTTCAGGCTCTGAAAGAACATGGTTGCCAACCAAGAATCCTATACTCAGCAAAACTAACCTTCAGATTTGAAGATGAAATAAAATCTTTCCATGATAAACAGAAGTTAAAATAATTTACAAATAGAAAGCCTGTGCTACAGAATGTTCTCAACAAAATATTCCATGAGGAGGAAATGAAAAACAACAATGGAGGTGAGCAAAGGGAGGAAATACCTTAGAGAAAAACCACTCAAAGAGAAACCAAGGGAAATTAAAAACCAAAAATAAGCCCAAAACTGGGAATACAAATCATATCTCAATAATAACCCTGAACATTAATGGCCTAAACTCATCAATCAAAAGACATAGACTGGCAGAATGGATTAGAAAGAAAGACCCAACAATATCCTGCCTGTAAGAGACTCTTCTTATAGAAAAGGACATCAATAGACTAAATGTGAAAGGATGGGGAAAAACCTTCCATGCCCATGAACTAAGTAAAAAAGTGGGGGTTTCTGTCCTCATATCAGATAAAGTGAACTTAAAGCCAAAGTAACTCAGAAGGGATAAAAAAGGACATTTCATACTGCTTAAGGGAACCATAAATCAGGAAGACATAACGATAGTAAATATTTATGCCCCAAACAATGGTGCATCCCTGTACATCAAATAAATCCTTCTCAATTTCAGGAATCAAATAGACCACACCACAATAATTCTGAGTGATTTAATGCATTGCTATCACCACTAGACAGATCTTTCAAAATAAACCAAACAAAGAAACCATAGAACTCAATAACACAATCAATATCCTAGACTTAATAGATATATATGGAATATTCCATCCATCAATGAGCAGATTCACTTTCTTCTCAGCAGCACATGGAACCTTCTCGAAAATAGGCCATATGTTATGCCACAAAGCAGCCCTTAGGAAATGCAAAAAAATAGAGATACTGCCTTGTGTTCTATCAGATCATAATGGACTGAGAGTAAAAATCAATGACAAAATAAAAAACAGAAATTACTCCAACACCTGGAGACTAAATAATATGCTATTGAGTGAACATGGAAACAGAAAATATCAGGGAGGAGATAAAAAAAATTTTTAGAGGTCAATGAGAATGATGATACAACATATCAAAATCTCTGTGATACTATGAAAGCAGTACTAAGGAAAATTCATTGCAAGGAGCGCATTCCAGAAAAGAATGAAAAGTCAACATCTAAATTACCTAACATTACAGCTCAAAGCCCTACAAAAAAGAACAGAATAACAGCAAAAGTAGAAGAAGACAGGAAATAATTAAAATCAGAGCTGAAATCAATGAAATTGAAACAAAAGAAACAATTCAAAAAATTGAGAAAACAAAAAGTTAGTTCTTTGAAAAAGTAAACAAAATAGACAAACGATTAGTTATACTAATGAAGAGCAGAGAGAAAACTCAAATTACTAAAATTCATGATGAAAAAGGAAATATCATGACAGACACCACTGAGATACATAACATAATGAGAAGCTACTTTGAAAATCTGTGTTCCAACAAAATAGAAGCTACTGAAGATATTGACAAATTTCTAGAGACATATGCTCCTACCAAACTGAACCAGGAGGACATACACAATTTAAACAGATCAATATCAAGCAATGACATAGAAGAAGCCATTAAAAACCTGCCATCAAAGAAAAGCCCAGGACCAGACAGATTCTCAGCCGAGTTCTACAAGGCCTTCAAAGCAGATCTCTTTCCAATACTTCTCAAAGTATTCCAGGAAATAAAAAATGAGGGTACCCTACCAAACTCATTTTATGAAGCTAATATCACCGTCATATCCAAACCAGGTAAAGATACATCAAGGAAAGAAATTTTAAACCAATATCATTGATGAATATAGATGCAAAAATCCTTAACAAAATATTGGCAAACCGTATTCAAAAACATATTAAGAAAATCGTGCAACACGATCAAGTGGGGTTCATCCCTGGAATGCAAGGATGGTTTAACATCAGTAAATCAATAAATGTAATCCATCATGTCAATAGACTTAAGGATAAGAATCATATGGTTATTTCAATTGATGCAGAAAAAGTGTTTGACAAAATAAAACACCCCTTCATGCTCAAAACACTAGAAAAAATAGGGATAGATAGATAAAGGCTATTTATACTAAGCCCATGACCAACATCTTTCTTAATGGAGAAAACCTGAAACCATTCCCTATAAAAATGGGAACAATACAGGGATGTCTACTTTCACCACTTGTATTCAACATTGTCCTTGAAACTCTAGCCAGAGCAATTAGACAGACTAAAGAAATTAAAGAGATTCGAATAGGAAAAGAGAAATTTAAGCTGTCACTATTTGCTGATGACATGATTCTATATTTAGAGGATCCAAAAAACTCTTCCAGAAAACTTCTAGACTTCATCAATGAATTCAGCAAACTAGCAGGTATAAAATCAACATGCATAAATCTAAACCATTTTTATACGCAAGGGATGAAACATTTGAAAGGGAAATGAAGAAAACAACTCCATTTGAAATAGCCTCAAAAAAAAAAAAAAAAAAAAACTTGGGAATCAATCTAACCAAAGAGGTAAAGGATCTCTACAATGCAAACTACAAAACATTGAAGAAAGAAATTGAGGAAGACTTTAGAAGATGGAAAGATCTCCCATGTTCTTGGATAGGCAGCATTAACATTGTCAAAATGGCCATACTACCAAAAGTGCTATAGAGATTCAGTGCAATTCCAATTAAAATTCCAGTGATGTACCTTACAGAAATAGCGCATGCAATCATGAAATTCATCTGGAAGAATAAGAAACTCAGAATGGCTCAATCAGTCCTTAGCAGGAAGAATGAAACAGGGGGTATCACAATACCAGACCTTCAACTATACTACAAAGAAATAGTAACAAAAACGGCATGGTATTGGCACCAAAATAGACAGATAGATCAATGGTACAGAATAGAGGACATGGACACTAACCCAAATAAATGCAATTTTCTCATACTAGACAAAGATACCAAAAATATGCAATGGAGAAAAGAGAAAAGATAGCCTTTTCACCAAATGGTGTTAGGAAAACTGGTAATCCATATGCAACAGAATGAAACTAAACCCCTATCTCTCACCCTGCACAAAAATCAACTCACAATAGATCAAGGACCTTGAAATCAGGCCAGAGATACTGCATCATATAGAACAAAAAGTAGGTCCAAGTCTTCAACTTGTTGGCTTCAGATTAGACTTCCTTAACAGGACTCCCATAGCACAAGAAATAAAAGCAAGAATCAAAAATTGGGATAGATTCAAACTCAATAGCTTTCTCTCAGCAAAGGAAATTATCAGCAATGTGAAGAGAGAGCCTAGAGAGTGGGAGAAAATCTTTGCCACTCAAACTTCAGATAGATCAGTAGTTTCCAGAACATATAAAGAACTCAAAAAACTCTACACTAAGAATACAAATAACCCAATCAAAAAATGGGCTAAGGATATGAAGAGACACTTCACAGAAGAAGATAGACAAGCAATCAACAAACATATGAAAAAATATTCACCATCTTTAGTAATAAGAGAAATGAAAATCAAAAGTACACTAATTTTCCATCTCACCACAATTAGAATGCCAATTATCAAGAATACAAGCAACAACAGGTGTTGGCGAGGATGTGAGGAAAAAGGTAGACTCATACATTGATGGTGGGGATGTAAATTAGTTCAGCCACTCTGGAAAGCAGTGTGGAGATTCCTTAGAAAATGTGGAATGGACCCACAATTTGACCCAGCTATCCCACTCCTCGGCGTATACCCAAAGGTCTTAAAATCAGCATACTACAGAGATACAGCCACATCAATGTTCATAGCTGCTCAATTCACAATAGCTAGATTGTGGAACCAACGTAGATGTCCTTCAATTGATGAATGGAGAAAGAAACTGTGGTATATATATATACAATGGAATATTACTCAGCTATAAAGAATAATAAAATTATGTCATTTGAAGGCAAATGGTTGAAATTGGAGAATATCATGCTAAGCGAGATAAGCCAATCTCAAAAAACCAAAGGAAGAATGATCTCGCTGATAAGCGGATGATGACACAATGGGGGGTGGGAGGGGGGCAAGAATGGAGAAAGGAGGGGCTGTATAGATGGAAAAGTGGGGTGGGAGGGGTGGGGGGAAGGAAAAAATAACATAATGAATCAAACATTATTACCTTATGTAAATGTATGATTACACAATGGTATGTTGTTACTCCATGTACAAACAAAAACAACATGTATCCCATTTGCTTACAATAAAAAAATGTAGCCAGACTTTAATAAATGCAGAAATTCTGATAAAAAAAGAAAATAAGTACTCTTACACAACTTCTTAAAAGAACAATTTCTTGATACCCATTTTTATTTGAAATACATATACCTTTAGAACCAGTCATTCTTCTGTCATATAACATATAATTATTCTTCCAGAAATTCCCAATGATTTATGGTGAGAAGTTTATGATTGCATTACTTGTAACAGAAAAAAGTTGAACCCAATCTGTATTTTATTTATTTATTTGGGATAGTTGACTTAGTGCTTAGTATGTGTTAAGCATCATTCTAAGCATTTCATAACTATAAATGGATTAAATTCTAACAACCTGTGTCTATTAATATACTGAAGTTTCAGAAACTGTAATTGCAACCAGCTTCTAAAAGAAAGAAAGACTCTCATGGAATTGAAATTTCAGGACTGGGGATATAGCTCAGTTGGTAGAGTTCTTGCCTCATAAGCACAAGGCCCTGGGTTCAAATCCCCAGCACCACAAGAAAAAAAAAAAAAAGAAAAGAAAAGAAATTTCAGAGGTTGGAAGCCGAGTTGTGGTGTGAGAAACAAGTCAAAGATGTCATCAATGATCTGTCTTTCCTCACTTAGCTCTGCCAATTCTTGGATCAGCTGAGTCTTCCAACAGTCACAAGATGACTACCTTTCCTTGAGCCTGTCCAGAGGGAAAATGAAGACAGAAGGCAGAATTTAGCTTTTCTCCACTGAGTATGAGCTACCTGCCCCAACCTCCAATCTGATGGATCAGCTTAGGTCATGTGTATATTCCTGACCAACAATCATCACCAGAATAAAATCAAGTTCTGATGGGCTTATGTGAATCAGTATTCCCTTCTGGAACCAGGGGAGAGGCCATAAATAACTGAACAGACTTGTGATTGTGTTAAGGTGAAGAGGGGAGAAATTATGTTAAGAAGGCAACCAACAGTGCCCACCAGACAAACTGAATATCGACTAATAAGAGATTGGTTAAATACATTTGCGGTGCATCCATGAAATGAAAATTTGTATATCAACAAAAGGAACAAAGTAATCTATATGTGGTGACATGGAAAAATCTCTAAGATACTTTATATTTTTTTAAAGTAAAAGAGTATATATCATAGCATATCTATTTCATAGAAATAAATAGATTGGCTATCCTTGGATATACACTGGAAGAAAACTTTTAAGAAGTGAGATTAAAAGGAAAAGGAAAAAGAAGATAATGATTTATAAATGTTGATTTAAGAAGAATTTTGAGGTTTCTTTGGTTTTGTTTTTGTGGGATTTTACCTCAGGGTCTCACACTTGCTAAGCATGGACTGTACCACTGAGCTACACTCCCAATTCCTAAGAAAGCATTTTGGATTTCATAAAAGATTTTCTTCATAGCTGAGGTAAGCAGAATAATGACTAAGCTATCCAGTCCTAATCCCTGGAAGCTGTGCATATAGTAACTTTAATGGCAAGAGGGATTTTATAAATGTGATTAAATTAAGAATCTTGAGATAGGGAAATTATCCTGGTTAACACAGGTGGATCCAATATAATCATAGTGGATCCTTATAAAAAGGCAGGAAGACGAGGGTGAGAGAAGAGATGACAAGGGAAGCAGGGTTCAGAGTCAGAAAGAGAACCTAGAAGATGCTACACTGTTGACTTTGAAGATGAGGAAGGGGCCTCAAGTCCCAGAATGCTGCTGTTCTCTAAAAGCTGGAAGAAAAAGGAAATGTATAATTTAATTTGATTTTATCATAGGAAAGTCCATTCTAGAATTCTGACCTCAAAACTGTAGTTATTTTAAACTTCTATGTTTGTGGTTATTTGTTATAGCAGCAATAAGAAACTGATACAGAAGGGAATATTTCATTCTTACTCTATTGAATTAATTTTAAGTTGAAGATAAAGGACTTGAGAAAATATATTACTTGTCTCTGAATTCCTGCTATCAAATACACATAAACACTTTTTATACTCATATAGAGCACATTAACCCAGTATTGCCTTGTATTCTGTGTGTACAATAATGGTTGTTGAAAATTATGGGCACTGGAGTTACACGAGGTTCCTGTTGGAACTTCAGATGTAGTGTTCCTTTGACTTTTGGAGAGTTCCTTTTTCTCATTTAGGATTACGGGCAGAATAATGCTTCCTTTGCAAGACTGCTGCGAGAGTTTAATAAATTTTTGTTTTATTCAGGTATGATAAGACCAACAGATCAGAAGACAGTCACTGAAAAGATTATTTTATTAGATATCTAAGAGGAAGGGGCACAGTAAATCATTAAGGGACACATGGGGAAACGGCAGGGTTGGTCAGAGGCAAGGACAAAGAACAAGGGAACTGCTAGAAATACTTGATTGGGTTTTTATTTTTTGGAAGGAATGGCATGGAGGCAGGAAAGGGGCTGCCTTTGTTAGGATTGGCTAATTTGACTAATCTTAATAGGCTCTGGGATCTAGGGGTTTGCCCTGCTTATCTGATACAGAAGAGAATTTTTCATGTCTATGCTTGGTTTGATTAGGGTAGAATGTGAGGGTAGACCAGTGCATCCCAAAAGTAAGAGCCAGATAAGCAGGTGGGCAGGGGATATGCACTTGGATTAGCTGGTTTGTATATAAAGACATGCTCTTGGGCACAGATTCAGGTTGTCTCTTGAAATTGGGAGGGGCAGGCTCTCAAATCACCAGGTCCCCAAATGTCAAAACATCAGATATAAGCTGGATGTGGTGGTGCATGCCTGTACTCTGAGCAGGTGAGACGGTTGAGGTAGGATTGCAAATTCACAGCCAGTCTCAGCAACTTAGCAAAGCCATATGCAACTTACTGAGACCCTGTCTCAAAATAAAAAATTATAAATGACTGCAGGTGTGGGTCAGTGGTTAAGCACCTTTGGGTTCAACCACTGGTACCAAAAAAAAAAAAAAAAGAAAAAAAAAAGGCTGGGTACATAAATTAGAAAACATGGCTAATACACATATGAAAACATATGTAGTACTTTTTTGGCACGGAGCAAATGTGTTTTCCCTGCCCTGTGTCCAATCAACCAATTACATTTATAGCATATGTAAAATACTATTTATAATCTACCAGTAAAACTTGAGTCATGTAGTGTATATTTAACATATAATAATAAAGTCCTATGTATCACCTCTCTGCCATTTATAAAGCACTATATAGTCATTCCTTCATATCTCTAAATTCCTAATATAAAGATTCAGCCAACCAAGGATTTAAAATATTTGAAAGAAAAATTGCATCTGTTCTGAACATGTTGCAGACTTTTTTTTCTTACATGATTTCTAGAGAATTCAAGATTCTTCATTTATTCAAGAAAATCAGATGTTAAGATTATTAGATTATTCAAACTAGAAATAATTTCCCAAGGACTTTGAGAACACCCATGCTTTGAAAGGAAAAGGAGGAAGAGTTGTCATCTTGAGCTCATTTTCTAAGAAGCAGAACCTGAGTTACATAGAGGGCATTGTCAGGAGCAAATTGGTAAGGGCAGGACTGGGAATGATCCACATAAGATTTCAAAAGAAGACTGGTTTCATCTTGATCCTGAAGGATCTCTGGAGAGTGAGTCCCAACAGAAGCTTGAGGCAAGTGAGTGGATCTTTTAGTTCTGAACTATGGACTGCTTTGGGGCAGAAGTGATTGCACCAAAAGAGATGGCTTTGATTGCTGAGGGACAAGTCTTGGGAAAGGTCACAGGTGGGAGGGGATATCACTTCACTGGTCAAAGAACCCCAGATCATTGGGCAGAGCACAACATTATCTGCTACAAACCTTGTCCCGCCCAGACCCTCTTACTTTTCATCTTAGTTTCCTTCCATCCAGCTACAACTCCAGGATGCTGATTGCTCCCACACTCAGGAAACTTAAAAGATGTGAGATAAGGAGCAAGCTAGGATCCCCCATGGTGCAATAGGTCCCAGGCTATCACTGACAGTCACCATGGCTAACTTCTACTGCCCAATCTCAACTTCCCTTGCCTCTTGCTCTCATGACCACTTGTGACTCAGTTTCTCTAATATCTTTTTCCCATCATTAACCTTGACTGACAGCAGAAAGACCTCATTGAACTTCTCAACAGCAACAGCTGTCTCCTCCCCAGCCCTGTCACTATTGTATTGTTCCAAAGTGACAACAAACTTAAGAGCTTGCAACAAACAGAGTCTTTCTGAGGAAGTCAATTCCTAAGTGGACATGATGAAGAATTGGGTCTACTTTTTCTTCTATTTGGTGCAGGGTCTCTGTTCTAATGCCTAGGTCCTTGATCCACTTCAAGTTGAGTTTTGTGCAGGGTGAGAAGCATTTGTTGAAGAGGCCATCATTTCTCCAATGTATGTTGATATGGATATTCTTAAGTTTAATTCAATCATTCCACTACCAAAATTATATCCTGTGGTAACAACAGGAAATTAAGGCCAAATGTTCAATTCAGTGGTTATTAATTATGAAGAATTTAAGATAACTAAAATGTTTATAATCAAATGTTCAGTGGCCAAATATTTGATATCTTATTTTATTCCAAAAAGTACATGACAAAGTTCTAGTAATTTATTGGTATATTACATGTTAATAGTAATACATGATCCTGTTATATTACAGAGGAGTGTACTGCCTTATTTGCTTTTTCATTACTGTAACAAATATCTGAGACAATCAACTTATAAAGAGGAAAGTTTTTTTCGGCACCTGGTTTCAGAGATTCAGTATGTGGCTTATTCACTCATTGATTTGGAGCCTATGGAAAGGTAGCATGTCATGGCAGGAAGCATGTGGTACAATTGTTTTTCTTGTGTTCTGGAAAAGAAAGAGACAAATAAGGAATTGGGATCTCAATATCCTCTTTAAGGATATCACCTCATGACCAGAATCTCCCACTATCCCCTACCACCTCCCAATGGCACCATGGGCTGTGGACCAAGTCTTCAGCACATAGGCTTTCAAAGACACTTATCCAAACCATAGTAAGAACTCAACCATAAACTGTGGGGGGCAAGGAGGTTAGAGATGTCCATTTCCTATATCCTTAAGTGAAATTAAATCTAAATCCAGTCTTCATCTCCCAGGATTAGAGGAAGTTTCATCCCAGACATTTTCAATTTCTCCCTCAGCTTTTCTCAGATCAGTAAATTACATGCCCACCCACACAGTTGCTTAAATCTATGCCCAAGCTATATTCCTTGATTCCTGTTTCTTTATCACCCTCCCACATTGCATCCAAGATCATCCAGGGCCAGCCCCCAAAACTCACCACAAAGCTATTCAGGCCCCACATCCCCACCTGACCTGAGGTCATCATCCTTGACCACTGGCCTTCTTATTCCATTTATTGTCCTTCAACTCCTCAAATCCTTCAGAGAGTATCCAGAGCATTTTTAAAGGATAAGAGTAGTTATGCCCCATTTCTGCGATAATCCCTCCCAAGATTTCCCATACCCTTGGGATGACATCTCGTCTCTTAACCGCAGTTTATCTTGGCTCTGGCTCTGTCACCTTTTAACCACCCCTCTCACTGCCCTCTCTATGGCAGCTTCCTTTTTATCCCTCAAACTTGGGCACATCCAAGTTTGGTCATCCTAAGACTTGGTCCTAGGTGTTCCTCTGCCTGGGATAACCTGCTTTAAGGTCACGCTCTGGCCAGCACTTGAGCATGGGAGTCATTTCTTCCAAGGCCATGCCTGTCACTTCATCTGATTTTTATTCTTCACAGATGAAAATGTGTCTGAGCACTTAACTATAAGTTTGATGCATAAAGGGACTTTGTCCATCTTATTTATCCCTGAATTTCCCACATGTAATGCTGCCTCTTGAATAAATGTTTAAATGTTTCCCTCCAGTGTTCTCAGGATCCCAGCCTGCTTGATTCCTTCTGACCCAGCCTCTGTGCCACTTATGGGACTCAGAAAACCCAGAGGAAGCAGGGAGGGTTCTTACCATCTCCCAATCTCCTTAAGGGTCCTGGGTGGAAAGACTCCCTACAGTACCATCATCTCACCAGGAATTGCCATTGAGCAGGATGGAGTCCTCTCCCCTACCCCAGCAGGATGGGACCCTCCTCACTTCTAGCTGAGCCTGACCCTTCAGACTGAGCAGGTTTCAGGCTGATCAGACCCAAGGGTGGGAGAGCTGGAGCCCTGATTGGTCATCCCTGCCTCCTTAACATTCCCAGTGCTTTGCTGAAGATCCTCAAAAGTGTCCAGAGGGAGATAGTTGTTTGTTTTAAATACCCATAGCATTTAAGTAGTTCTCTTTTTCCTCTGGGAAAATTCTTAAGGTTGAGAATAGGATTACACAAAGAATGAAGGGAAATATTGAGCAAACATGAGTTATTGCACCATGAAATGCTAAATGAAAACTATTGAACACAAAATTATATGATATATGAAGTGGTTGATTGTGCTTTTTAATGCACAGACAAAACACAGGAAGAAAGTGAAACATTATCAGTGGTTGTTTTAGAAGAGATGTCACTAGGTATAATCACAACTCTTTTGACTTTTACATATTTTCTACATTTTATGCAATGACAGTATGTCATTTTTATAATTTTCAAAGGTTTTAAATTATATCTTTTAAAATGATTTTATGATTAGATTTCTATACCTGACAATTTATCATTTGAAAATATTCAAATGGGGATACAAATTTTATTACATGAATGTTTATTAAATAATTTTCACAATCTTGAAAATGGAAAAACAAACTAAACATAAAGTAACCCAGGATATTACCGATAATGATGAATTATCAACAGTCCTTAAAAATCATGGTTTTCAAGAGTACCTCATATTATAGGCAAAGGTTCACTATGTAGATGTCTTGAAAATTTTAAAACAAAATTTATTCTAAATAAATAAAGCACATTTATTCAACTATATAAAAATTTTAAAAAACATAAGAGAAGAAAGCCAAAGTTATCCTTAATTATTTCTCAGATGTAATAGGCAACATTATTTTTTTTTCTTTGTATGTAACTTTAAAAATAGACATTATGTATTACTTGTACTGCAAGGAAAATTCACTATGGAAACTGAGGGACAGTTGTACCAGGTGCCAAGTGCTGTGTGTGGGTTTTAGACAGGTAAGACACTGAAAATGAGGCCTAACCCACAGAACATGGAGAACCATGGAGGGGTAGCTGGACCTTCTGCAGGGCAAGCAGTCCTGTGTCAAGGTGTAGGCCAGCACAGCAAGAGAAAGCCAGGTAGACAGTTCTCAAGACAGGGAGAACTGACTTCTCATCTCCATACTTGGATCTTGTGCCAACATGAGGATGAAGTAAAGCCCATGCTACTGCCCCACCCTGTCTGAGTGGAGGTCAGAGTCCAGGGAGGCCAGAGTCAGGGGCACACAGCTCTGAGGCTTGGCCATGTTGCTTGATCTCTGTGCATTCTCAGTTTCTAGGGAACCAGGACATCCACTACAAAGCTATTTCTGTTAACTGAGTAGCTCCTGGGATGTGTTGGTGGCTCTATTATTTATGGAGGGTCACAAGAGAGTGATAATGGCATGATCATCTGGGGACTTTCCCAGGGACCATGTCCCAGCACAAGTCCATGACTGCATAGGAGTCACAACAGTTCTCAGCCCAGCCACCTCCACCAGCTGGAAAGAGAAAGAACAATTTCTCCTCAAGTCTCTAAGGACACTTTGAATGTGACCTCCTGGGGATAAGGCAGAAAGTGCCTCAGAAGAGCTGCAGGGCATCCAGACTGGCCAAGGGACAGAGCAGGAAGTCTCACTCTACCCAGGCCTGGTTGAAGCACCGATGGCCTGGGTACATGACATGCTGACATCAGTCTGTGCTGCCTTCCATTCAGGCATTCTGAACTCTTCTGTGAATTATAGCCTTCTGAGTTGCTGAGCCCTAGAGATAAGGCCAGCAGTTGCCTCAGCCACTCCCCAACTCACTGTGAATATTTGCCCTGCCTCAGATGCATCCCTGACTCACAGGCCACCAGCTGCAGTCTTGCATTCTCTGACCTTGCCCTTACCTTTGTGTCTCAGGCTATTGACCCCCGGTCACAGTGTGTACCATGCAGTAGAAGTGTGGGCATCAAGGTAATTTGCATATCATTTCCTGGAAGGTTCTGCCAAACGGTGGTCTGTGAATACCACCTTTGGCACCTCATTTTTCACTAGCTGTAATTTCTCGGGCTGCTTTTCACCAGATTTTCAAAGTGTGGTGTCATACAATGTAGGCTTTGGGAAGGCCAAACCCAGATTTGAACTTGCACTTTGCTGTGTGACCCAAGGTGACTCACAGATTGCTTACTTCACCCCAGGGTTTCACATTCCCCAACTTCAAAGAAGCAAAATATTTTACAAGAGAGAATTAAATGAGATGATAGGAACACACCTAGGGTGGTGGTTGGCATTCAGTGGGTGTTTGAAAATGCTTTTTACTTCCCAGTGAGCTTTACAAGGCCCACTAGAAGTTGTTATATAGAATTTTATCTTGGACAAACCAGTCTGGAAGGAAAGTTGCCTTTTACTAATAACTTAGATGCCCTTAAAAAGATGAATGGATAAAGAAACTGTGGTATATATACACAATGGAATATTATTCAGCCATAAAGAAAAAATAAAATTATGACATTTGCAGGTAAATGCATGAAGTTGAGAATATCATGCTAAGTGAAATAAGCCAATCCCAAAAAAACAAAGACCAAATGATTTCTCTGAAAATTGGATGATGATACATAACTGGGGGGAAGAGGGGGAAAGAGAATAATGGAGGAAGAATGGATTGTGTAGAGGAAAATGAAGGGTGGGTAGGGGGCAGGGGGAAGGAATGATAATAGAGTGTACATGTACCCTATGTACATGTACGATTATACAAATGGTGTGACTCTACTTCATGTACAACACAAAAAATGAAAGTTATTCCCCATTTGTATACAATAAATCAAAAACTAATAATAAAAAATTATAAGAAAAAAAGTTTTACTATAACTGAAAGAGAAATGAGTGGTGGAGCCAGGCAGTACCTGGTCATGCCCAGTGCTAAGTCAGTGTCCCGCTTTCCATACCTCCCTTTGGAGAGAGGGTTCATAGTGACTCCCGAGGTCCCAGATAATCCTAGCTTCGATGGTATAGACAAACACCATCTGGTGTGGCTTTAGGGCCATCTTTACACTTGCTGAGCTGAATAATCCCCTCTGATGACATACATGGCAATGGCAAGTAAACAACTTCAGGGATCCAGAGAGAATGACTTACATACATGATCCTATGCAGCTACCTGCCCATTGAAGTGATTCCTGTCAAAATTCCAATTAGCATTTACTACAGTGCATTTTACAGAACCTGAGTTCAGAGGGATCTAAGGAACAACTTTGTGGAGGAAGGAAAGATGCCTCGTAATGCACTGGGGGAACAGGTGGAAGGTTAGAATGAGCATCTTTCTTCACCCACTGTCTTTTCAGACCTAGATGTTCTTGTGTGGCTCATCAATCTCCCTGTGGAAGATGGACAGTGTTTCCCAAAACACTGGACCACACAGCTCCTCTATTGAGGAACTCCTATTAGCACATTATAGAGTAGAATTATTCTGAGAAATTTTTAGATAAATTGTTGGGGTTTTTTTTACAACTTTATTGAAGCATATTTTCCATATCATATCCAGCTGTGTGATCACTTACATATATCAGTTTTAGGACTTTTCATCCAACCCATGAAATAGATCCTCCTGCCCATTAACTGTAAATCCCTGTTTCCACCCAACTAGGCAAGCACTAATTTACTTTCTGTTTCTATAGACTCCCTTGAGAAACATTGTTATTTGGGGGAGGATGGTAAAAAATATGTGACATTAAATTTACCATTTTAGCCATTTCTAATGTACAATTCAGTGGTGTTAAGTACATTCACACTGTTGTACAAACACCACCATCATCCATCTCCAGAACATTTTCAATAACCCAAACTAAAACTATATCCACTTAAAAAAAATCCCCCTCCCTGAGGCCCTGGTAACCTCTGTTCTACCTTTTGTCTCCATAAATAGAACTCTTCTGTTTACCTCACATAAGTACAATCATGTAGTATTTTTCTACTTGTTCTCTGGTTTATTCTGCTTAGCCCTCAAGATTCATTTATATTGTAGCATGTATCAGAATTTCATTCTTTTTTAAGACTGAATAACATACCATTGTATAGATATATATATATATATTATATTTTGCTGATCCATTCTTCTGTGGAGGGATACTCAAATTGCTTCTACTTCTTAGCTATTGTGAATAATTCTGTCATGAATAGTGATGTACAAATGTCTTTTTGTGTCCCTGCTTTCAACTCCTTGGGGTACACCCTAGCAGTAGAATTTCTGGGTCACATGGTAATTTCATGTTTCACTTTTTGAAGAACCACTATATTGTTTTCCATAGTGGCTGCATTGTTTTACATCCTCAGAAGGAATACATAGGGTTCCAACTCCTCATCAATACTTGGTATTTACTATTTAGTTTTTGGTTTTGTCCCTTTTCTTTGATTGCCAATCTAACAAGTATGAAGTAATATCTGACTGTGGCTTGGATTTGCATTTACCTAATGACGAATGATTTGGAGCATCTTTTCATGTGCTTATTGGCCATCCACTTATCTGCTTAGATAACTATCTGAATCCTTTGCCTGTTTTTTTTTATCACATAGTTTTGTTGTCATTATTAAGCCATGGGTATTCCTTTATACAGTCTAAATATTCATCACTTATCACATGATTTGCAAATATTTCCTCACATTCTACTTTCTATATTGTGTTATTTGATACACAAATGTTTTTAATTTTGGTGAAGTTCAATATATCTATTTTTTCTTTTGTGGTCTCTACTTTTGGTGGAGAAGCATTGCTTTTACTTTTAAAAGATGAAACAGGAAAAAAGAGCCTGCCCATAAAAATTAAAAAGAAAAATAAAATTACCTGCTATCCTAACAGGTATTATTATGTCTCTAGAAATACTTCCTTCTTTCTACATTAAAAACTCCCAAATATTCAAGTCTCAGCTGTGTTTCTTGGCATATGTTTAAACAGTAGTTGTTCCTACTGAATATTCATTATGCACATCAGAAAATCAGAGACTGAAATATCAGCCATTGTCAGTTCCAGAGATGCCTTTCTGAGATGAGAGGCATATTTATTATTAAAGACCAAGTTGCTAGTGACAGGAAACTGATTTGAAATGGCTTACATAGAAAGGGAAATTTTCTGACTCATGTAGCTTAAATGTCCAGCACTGCCTGTGATTTGGATACAGTTTGACATTGTCCCCCCTGGATTCATGCATTGGAATCCAGTTCTCTAGTGTGTTGACATTAATAGGTAGTAGACCCTTTAAGAAGTAGAATCTAGTGGCAGGCCTTTCGTCCCTGGGGTTGCTGACCTCAGAAGGGATTCAAATCATTCTCCTTGTTCGAGAGCAACTAGGTGATCGTCTAGTTTTGCAACCCTACTTCTCAGTGATGGTCATCTTTCCATATTTAGCCAGGCAAAATGGTTTGGAGAGTATATTATTCTTTAATCTGTTGCTATAATGAAATACCTGAGGCTGGGAAACTTCCAAAAAAGAGGCTTATTTAGGTCAGTCTTAGAGTTTGAAAGTTCATATAGCATGGTATCAGTTCTCATAAGGACTACATGGGAGATGACATCATGGCAGGGTTCATATGAAAAGATTACATAGTAATTTGGAAGCTAGGGCATGGAGTAGCCTTGCTCTTTTATTACACCCTCAAAAGAACTGCCATTCAAGGAGAATGATTTGAATCCCTTCTGAGGTCAGCAACCCCAGGGACGAAAGGCCTGCCACTAGATTCTACCTCTTAAAGGGTCTACTACCTATTAATGTCAACACACTAGAGAACTGGATTCCAATGCATGAATCCAGGGGGGACAATGTCAAACTGTATCCAAATCACAGGCAGTGCTGGAAAGACAGATAAGACTGAGCAAACCAGTTCTACCAGCATGGAGCCATACTGAAGGTTCAGCATGCTTGGCCACATCTACTATGAAGTGTACATCCAGAATCCTTACTCTGGACCCAACCAAATGTGTCCAGATTTCTTTTCAGGGATCCAGACCTTACCTCTTCTGAATACAAACAGCCTCTCTAGGGCATAGAGCCTCCTTAGTCAGGAACTGGAGCTAGTGAAACTGTTGTAGCCACCAATATAACATCTCCAAACTGGTCATAAATGGACAGTAAGCCTCCAATTATTATCAATTTAAGAACTATGTGTTTGATGCCAAAAACATATTCCTGAGTCACATGTGATCACAGGAAACCTTTCATGCACCCTTGGAACTGCACCCAATTCTGTAAGCACTCAGGTAATTAGGAATTTCAGATTTGCAATGTATATTTCTACACCTCCTCAGGAAAAAGTTTTGAGTTGTGCAAAAATAAAATCTTATTTTTGTAAACCTAAGCAATTTGCATATAACACTCTCACATCCATGACTTCTTTTGACATTCACAACTATTAATGTACAACAACAAAAATGCAAATATTCTCATTTCATTGATAAGAACAAACAGGGTTAATCGAATGTCTTTACTGAGACTTACAGATAGGATATGACAGGTCAGATCTTTAGAACTCCCCGCCTTACTCTCCCACCCTGAAGATTTTGCTTTCCTTAAGCTGGTCTTCACTTCCAAGTGTATCTCTTCAACGTTGACTTGTATACTTTTGTTTCAATGGCTCAATCATGAGATCATGTATCTGAATTGTAGTAGATCATGTTTTCTAATTTCCCCCATTTTTTAAGTGAAGTGCATGTCTTAGTTGTTACTCTACAAAGCTTCTCTTTTTGTTTTCTTTTGCATTTTGAGACGTGGTCTCATTATGTTGCCCAGACCAGTGTCCAACTCATGGGCTCAAGTGATCCTCCTGGGTCAGCCTTCCCAGTAGCTAGAACTATAAGTATGCACCACCATGGCTCTTTGAGTTTTACTAAGGAAATTCTCATTTCTCATCTTATTGGGCCCAAATGACCATGTTCAGATTCTCTTAAAACCATTGACAGTGAGCATAGTTGATCTGGGTCTAACAATTTCTTCAAAGTCATTTGTAGCACATGCACATATATAGGAATTCTTTAAAATTAAATGTAGCTTCAGTTTTGGTTTTCTGGGATCAGTCTGAGATAGTCAGATTCCCAATATCTTGCTTTAGGGTAAATCTTTCTCCCCAGTTATGATGAAGTCAGAACACAGCATTGACCTCTACCTCGTTACATCCTTACAAGTTCTGGAAGTCTGAGCGTCTGTAAATCTGTATTCTTCAGGCAAAATTCCAACTAATGGAAAATTATTGCTTCACTTGGTCATAAAATTGATACATACAGTTAACCTTCCTTCTAAACCTAAAAAGGAAAGATGGAGACATGATAGAGAGTTGCCTGCTCATCATACTATATAAATGATCAATCTCTTCATTACTTGCTCAAAACCATTTTCCATCTAGAATTCTTGAAACTTAAGAGCCCATGTTGAGATACTCCTAAAACCACACCTAGCAGCAATGTGTTTTAATTTTCATCTTCAAAGAGATTTTAAGGAAGAGAAATATCTGCAGTCACATTCACATTCTGATGGGCTCTTTTGACTCCTCCATACAGTGGTGCAGATATGCATATGTCTGCACATTCCTGTCTCAGACTCAAGCACATCACATAACACATCCCTGCAGGACTGTGCATTTGTCCAAGCCTCTCTCTGCAACACCCCATCATGCTCTGTGTCCACAGAGACTCAGACTGACTTGTGAGGCTGTCATTGATCTGCCTCACTGACTGGCTTAGTTTCAACCAAGAAAGCGAGGTCCTCAGAGGTCAAAGGACCTACGAGAATAAGAACAACCAGATCGCCTTGGGAGACTGCCTCCTTCTGCAGAAAACTCCTATGTGACAGCCCTGAGTTCTGTTTCCCTCATCCTGCCCATGTGTTTAAAAGTAGAGCCTTTGATTTTTGCTGCCCAGGAGATTTTGGGCCCAAGTACCAGCACCTCCCCACCAGGTTCCCCTCAGTCTGGAGCCTTGCACCTAGTGATTGGGCATGCCCCACTACAATGGGAAAAATAAGTGGATCAAAGCTCCCAAAGATGGTGAAAAGATAGTATTTCTAGATATGTCAGCATACTTAAAAGCACATCTCCTTTTGGGAAAAGGGACAGGGACAGTTAATATTTTACATAGTTGTAAATAGGGAATTATGATAGTAGGGGTTATCACTACTTTTCTTTTGAAATGGAGAAATACAATTATAATATAAAGAAGTGGGCAAAGGTGAACAGACAGGAAAAATAATAAACCATTTTCATCTCACAGGGAAAAGCAAGAAAGAGGCAGAGGATGATATGTGTGGAACAGATATTAAGGTGGCAGTGTTACTGGAGGACAAATCTATAGCATAAAGGAAGGAGAAGTTCTCAGGGTTAGGACTAGAAATATAAAGAGCTCTTTCAGTTCTCAGGAGAGACTCCATGGGTCAGCCAGTGTTTGGATGGGAAGGACAGGCAGGGGGTATAACCTGGCAAGACAGAAGGGTGGTTTGCACTCTTGTGCCCACAGAAGTGAGATAAGCCAAGGACAGAGGCAACCAAAGTTTGACCCAATCGAATGAGTGAGTCACAGTCTCATTGGAACCTGTTCCACCCCTAGTTGCTGTGCTGTGGAACCCTCTCATTATGTTAATGAACTGTCATGTAGTGAACCACCAGAAATGGAAGTAAACAGTAATTACAAGAAGGATCGCATGGGATCCTGGAAGACACTCAGTGACAATTTGTCTGTCAGGTGAAGGAGAAAAGGGAAAGACGTTGGCTGCTATATCCTATGTTCTGCAGAGAGCTAGTGGGTTCCACCAGTGTGCTCCTCACAGACTGATGAGTCATGGAGTTGCCAATGCAGATGATTCCATATGTTCTAATTCCTGGATTCACCATCCCTATGTAAGCCAAGGTGAGACTGCTCCTGGGACTCAAGTGAGATTGTCTTGAGTTCTGAGTAATGCAGGAAGCTACTGTGTAGGTGTCTGCCCTCCCTTCTAATCCCAGAGTTCTAGGCCAACAGAGGACAGAGTTGACTCCTGGACATAATGCTCAATGGTGGAAGCAGCTGAGCTATTTCACCTTTTTAGTCACACCCTATTCTTTGCACTTGCATGTAATCTGGATATGCACAGTGTCTATTTGTAGCTTTAATCTGACCTTCCAGAAGTACCCTGTACTGATGTTTTCAGTGAGGCCTCCCATTACCTTTAGAGTAAGTAAAGCTGCCTTTCTCAAGCAAGAAAATCTTCTGTTTTTCCTAAATTAGAAAAATATTTACACCTCATTTATGGTGTGGAAAGAGATCTCATAAAGTAAAGCAGTTTTCTACTAAACATCTACCATTATCTGTGAAAATTCTGACATGCTGGGATACACACAAATTTATTCAGAGGTCCCATCTTAACACTAAGAAAATTGAAAATGTGTGCAAAGATCTCTCGAATGTTTCTCTCTTCTGCCAACATTTTTGACCTGGAATATTAGCCATTTATACTTCATTTTGTGTAACTGATAAGTTCAAAGCACACTGGGAATTATGATCTGTTTTTTCTATCTGTACCAGTTCAGCACAGAATAGTAGGTTTCTCTCCACACCTGCACTCAGTATTTGTTAGCTGCAAACAGCATTCATGCATGGTAGGAGAATTTGGTTTTGAAATAATTTTAAGAATTACATTCCATTTTAAAAATAGAAAACACTGGGTAAAACTAATAAATGAATTCAGCAAAATTGCAGAATACAAAATCAACATGCAAAAATGAGCTATGTCTATATATACTAATAATGTCCTGCCAAAATTAAGAAAGCAATTCCATTTACAATAGCATTGAGAAAATTTAAATGGTTAGCAATAAATTTAAACAAGGACGTGAAAATCTTGTACAGAAAAAACTATATAATGTTACTGAAATAAGGCACTAGTAAGTAGAAAGACAGCCTTGCTGATGGTCTGGAAGA
The DNA here is from genome assembly GCF_902686445.1 of Sciurus carolinensis. NCBI lineage: Eukaryota > Metazoa > Chordata > Mammalia > Rodentia > Sciuridae > Sciurus > Sciurus carolinensis. The sequence goes on along the minus strand of NW_025920218.1, from coordinate 216,721 downwards.
CTTAATATTCTTATTAAGTCTTAATATTCTTATGATGTCAGTACAGTCCCAAGTTGTCTACAGATATATTTCAATCTATAATAAAATACCAATGACATTTACTTTTTGCAGAAAAAACATAAATTCATCCCAAAATTCAGAAGAAATATCAAGGGACCTTGAAAATTACCAAAACAATCTTGAAAAAGAAGGACCAACTCAGAGGTCTCATACTTCCTGATTTCAAAACCTACTACAAAGTTAGAGTAATCAAAACAATACAGTTTTGCTGACTTAAAGTGACATATGAACCAGTGAAACACCAATAAAGATCCAGAAATAACTTCACACATACAGAGTGAAATGATTTTCTACAAAGGTGCTAAGATGTTTCAGTGGGGGGAGGAAATTTTTTTCAATAAATATTCACATGCAAAAGAACAATGTTGGACCTGTTCCTTTTACTATAATTAATTAACAATTAATTAGTAATTAATAATTAACTCAAATTGATCAATCTCATAAACATCATTGCACTGAATTTTACAATTTACCTCCATAGCACTGTTGAACAATTTAACAACTATTTTTTAACATGACATGGAAAATGCAGGCATCACAGAAAAAATAGGTGAACCCTGTTACCTCAAAATTTAAATCTTCTGTGCATAAAAGGATCCAATAAACAGAATGAAAAGGCAGCCCATAGAAGGAGAGAAAATATTTGCAAATCACAGATCTGATATGGTATTAATATCCAGAATATTTAAAGACCTTCTGCAACAACAACAAAAACTAACCCAGTTAGGCAAAGAAATTGAGTAAGCATTTCTCCAAAGAATATACATGAACCACAAACAAGCACATAAAGAGATGGTCAACATCTCTAATTATTAAGAAATGCAAACCAAAACCATAGTGAGATTCTACCTCAAATAAATTAGGATGAATCCAAAAAAAAAAAAAAAAGCAAAACATATCCAGTGCTGGTGAAGATACGAAAAAATTGGGAGTCTTAGGCACTGTGAATGGGAATGTAAAATGGCACAGTCCCTATGGAAACAGTATGGTCGTTCCTCAAAAAATTAAAATTATCATTATCACATGATCCAGAAATTCTACCTCTGGATAAATACCCAAAATAATTGAAAGTAGGGTCTGAAAGAGATATTTGAACCCCTATGCTCATAATAGCATTATTTACAATAGGTAAAATGTGGAAGTAACACAAACATCCATCAACAGATAATTGGATGAGCAAATATGTGGCATATGTATACAGTGGAATATTATTCAGTCTTCAAAAGGAAGGGAATTCTGATATGCTGCCATATGGATAGGCCTTTAGGACATTATGCTAAGTAAAAGAAGCCAGATTCAAATGGACAAGTACTAGATGGTTCTCCTCCTATGAGATGAGGTATCTAGAACAGTTGAATTCATGGAGACAGAAAGTGGGGAAGGGAGAGTTATTGATACATTAGGTTGAGTTTGGGATCATGAAAAAGTTCTGGAATTGAAGAGAAGTTATGGTTGTACCATGTCAAAGTTCTTAATGCCACTGAACTATACACATAAAAATGAATAAAATAGTAATTTTATGCTTTGTGTATTTGACCTCATTAAAAATTAAAATAAAATTATATTCCTTTTAAGCGAGGTTTCCTTAACATGGTTTTATCAGAGATTGGTATGAATAACAAAACTAATCAACAGTAATGTGACACACAATACTCCCATTGTAACCCTTGAATTGAGGAGACTAAGGCAGAACAACTCTTATTTTTAAATATCTGCACCTTTGAAGTGGATTTTGACTCAATGGAACCATTAACATACAAAAACCAAAGTCTAAATCAACACACAAAGATTAGTGGAACACAGGATAATATATGTCAAAACAAAGCAAATAAAGGCAAGACACTGAAGAAATCCAAAAATGAAGAAAACTAAATGGTAGGTAGCTAGAAGAGGATAAAGCAGGCTTGGAATTTTGCTAGATTTCTATAATACTCAGCCTCAGTTTCCAGGGGTGATAGAGACCTCCCACATGGATTCCTGCCTTGGGAGAAGGTTTGTTTGTAGCCCTTGAAATAAGGTTCATCAGGCCAAAACACCAATGGACTAATAATAAAGGTATAGCATGGTCATCAATTCTCAAACTTCACTGTGGGTTAGGGACAACTGTATCCCCTCAGTCTTCTTAGTCCTCAATACAGTTCAGCACCTCACAGAGTGGCACAGAACAGATCCTCAAAAAGTAGTTGTGAAGTTAATCCATGATGTGATGAATTATGTATGTTTGTTTGTATGTATGTATGGTTTCTGTCACCAATTTATGGAAGAGAACACTGAGACTCAGAAAGGTTAAGATACATGCCAAGGTCAGCCAGTGGTGGAGCCACTGTTGGAGCATTCATCTTTCCATGGCTCCCTCGAAGTCTTCTGTCCTTCTACAATAGGCAGAAGATCCCTTAAAAATGAAAATCAGATCAAGTTACTTTCATGCCCTCCATCTTTAAAATATGCCCAAGCAACTCAACAAAACTCAAATGAGAGGTCTTTCCTTGACCTATGAGGTCCAGGATACAATATGCAGGTTTTCAACCTCCTCCCCAGCTCCAGCCCTCAACAGATATCGTCACATCCTGACTGCATCCTCCACCCAGCATTGTGACCCCAGGGCCTGTGCACTTCCTGTCCACTCTGCCTGGAGTGGTTTCCTCCAGAAGTCACAGCTCCCTCCTTCACTAATTCAGGATTATGTTCAAACATCACCTCTTTGGCAAGGCCTTTGCTGACCCCTTTATCTCAGGGCATAACATCTCACCATCTTGATGCATTCAAAATTATGTAATATAACAAATTGTTCACTTGGCATTTTCCCCTCTGAAGAGAAGCTCCATGAATTTACATATTCTTCATATTTTAGTTACTGCATCCCCAGACTGAGTATTTGTAAAGTATTTGATGAATGAATGATAAACCTCTCAATTTTATTTCAAGAACAGTAAAGGACCCTACCAGGTCAACTCCTTGTTACCACAAAACTTATGCAACTTGTCCCTTAAACATAGAAAATCATGTCATAACAGTTTCACTGAGAATGGCAACCCTCCTCTGCACCCAATATTGTATACCACTCTGTCCCATATACCTAAAACATACATCCCATCTTCTAAACCCAGCACAATGTCTGTTCCCTTCCTTGTCCTGTGTCATATCTTTAAACTTCCTTTCTTGACCCCCTGGACTTCCTAACAACCCAGTTTCCCAGGCTTTACACCTTTTGATAGGTGCTAGATGAATCACCCCAACCAGGAAACTGGGTCATTCCACAGGAATGGACTGTAATGTATTAGAACCTAGTAGATGTCTTCAGGGAGAAGTACAGGGGAAGCAGAGAGAGGAGCGCAAAGGACTATTGGTCTCTCTCCTTCACTTCTCATCATTGATCTCTCTCCTGCACCTCTCATCTCCCCTGGGCCCAAGATTTCTCTAAAAATAAAATACCATTCTCAATTGCAAAGCTGCTGCATTTGACTAAATATAAGACAGAACATGTCACTAACCAAAACTCTCTGAGTGAGATGGACTGCCAAGAAGAGCTGGGGGATTCTCTTCCCCAGGAAGTCATGAGGCAGTGTGGTGTCAAGGCATTTCTGTATCAGGCAGGTGGCAAAACATGAACTCCAGAGGCACTCACATTGCTAAAATGCACCATTGTTAGCTCTCTGAGAAACTGGTTGCAGCTGCTATTTTATAGGTTACCAATTGTTGAGCACTAACAAAACCCCACCATTATATAATAACAAACTCTTTCCTGCCTCTCTTGGCTAGCTTTTGCTGCACAACTAACTATCCCAGAATTTAGTAGATTAAAACAACAACCATGCCAGGCACTACCAGTGGCACATGCCTATAATCCCTGTTGCTCAGGAGGCTGACACAGGTGGTTGCAAGTTCAAACCTGCCTCAGGTTCTTAGTGAGACCCTAAGCAACTTAGCACTCTCTCAAAATAAAGTTTAAGGACTGGAGATGAACCTACTGGTTAAGTGAGTGGTTAAGTGTTTCTGGGTTCAATCTCCAATACAAAAAAAAAATGTATTTCTTTACCAGTCCATGGATTCCTGTTTTGAGCTAAGCTCAAAGACACAACTTGTGTCTATTCCATGTGATGGTAGGAACACTTGCTTGTGTATTTGCAATCAGCAGTGAGTGGTCTCATTCGTGTCTGGTAAGTAGCAGAGTGAATGGGGAAAACAAGGTCATGTCACTCTCATCTAGTAGGTAGGGACTCCTTCATGGTGATGGTCCTAGAGATTTTATGAGCAGCAAGAGGGCCAGTGGCAATGTCCACTTTATTCCCAAGCCTCTTTTTGCCTCACATGTACCAACACCACATTGGCCAAGCCCCATGGCCAAATCCAAATTCAAGAGAGGAAAAAAAGCATAGATTTTATTTCTTCACAGGGAAGTTGCAAAACTTATGTTGCAAGGGGTTTCAACATAATACAAAGAATCTGTTACAAAGTTGGCAATCTACCAAAGTGCCTATTTCTGTGCAATGCCACATCTAAAAGAAACATAAGCCTAACCCCGGAAGAAAGACTTTAAACTTCAAAATATGGCAGGAACATTTCCTAGAAACCTTTTTACCCATCCATATCCCTGAATTCCCAAAGTTCAAGGAAACTGCCAGATCCTTCATTCCATCTTATCCCCAAATTCACAGTCCCTACTGACTCCCTCATTCCATGTCCCCTCCCAATTCCCACCCTTTCCTGCCATTCACATCTTTTTCTGACTTTACCCTTCCTCCCCACTGATAACTCCCTTCCATTTATGAACCTAATCAAAATCACAAATAGCCAGCAGCAGAAAAATGCAGACAAATTCCTTCAGAGGGCTCTGAAGGATTGGATGTCTGACCATTCTGGTTTGTGTATAGTCAGTGAGTTCAGAAATTCTAAATGATAAATCAACTCCTCCTTTTCTCCCTCTCTACATTTTTCCTTGTGCCTCTCTGCATTTTCTCCTCTGTCTCACTCTCCTCCTCACTCTACATTTCTCCCTTTTTATATATCTCTCCCTCACTCTTCCTCCCTTCTTCTCATTTTAACCATGTCTCTTTAAGTATTTGTTACATTAATCAAAACATAAAACTATATCTTGAATATTTGCAGTTTTGAGTGCATGTTACAAAAAGATGTTTACATTGATTAACAATAATGAAAGTACCTAAAGGAGAAAGGAAACAAGGGGTAGCAGAAATCATCCAACTGCCCAGCCCCACCTACAGATGAGGTTGCCTGAAGTCTCAGAGGTTGGTGGAGTGCTTGAGGCCACTGGAGCAGCAAATTTCTCTCCCCTTCCCAAAGGTTCTGCTGGTTCATTTTCTTACTCATTTGTTAGTTGATATAGCCTGAAATCATGCTCTCTACAGAAAATATGCCTTTGTCCCTTTTCATCTCTCTTTTCCTAATTTATTCAGCATCTGTTCACTGTAGTCCTGGGCCCTCAGGCACAGGGGGTTTATAGGGTTTCCAACTTCCTTAACTTCATTCTTCCTTAGATTGTGATGAGACAAGAGCTTTGCAATTTGCCTAAGCAATCAAGTCTTCATGTGTGTATGTGCATGCACACATTGTGTGTGTGTGTGTGTGTGCTGGGAATTGAACCCAGTTCCTTGCACATGTAAGGCAGCTCTCTACCACTGAGTTATGAATCCAGCCCCAATCACATGTCCCTATAATCTAGGAGGACCTGACGTTCCTTTCAAAATCTTAGGAAGCTTCCTTAGCTAAAGCATATGGCTACCTCAAAACTTCTGCAGAAACAGTAGGATAGACATAGCTCTAAATCAACCAATACAAACCACCTGATTAGATAGATGATAGATAGGTAGATGGATACACAAGACAGATACCTATTTTTTAAAAGAGAATCATCCTTTTAGTTTGGCAACAGTTCTGGAAATATGAGACCTCATTTCTATAGCCTGGCCTTTAAAAATGTTTTTTAAAAAAGAAAACCTTCAGATCACACTGTAAGTTTGTTGAAAAAGTTCCCCCTGCACTGTGCAGATACCTGCTCAGGTGATGGGGAAGCTGGCTCCAAAGGTGGGTACTAACAACTTAATTATGGCTCAGGCAGGGGGTATAATTAGTTCCTAGTCATTGTTTTTGCGTTCCCGGAGCAGGGCTTCCCCTGGCCTAATTTCTTCTGGGCCTTCAGCCCATTGCCCTCTGCTAATTAGCTTGGCCTCCCAAAGGCCTTTGATGTCAGTGTTTCAATATGTGCTATAGTTTGCTCTTTCATGTTTTGGTCTTCAAACTACTTGATACAGCTAACAGATTTTTCTATATTTCAGAACTGACAAGGATACTTCCACATCTTCTCTTCATTATATTTCCAAAACCTGTTTTGGGATACCAAGAACACCCTCACTACAGAAATTATTGGAAGCTAGAGGCCTTTGTTCACAAGCTGTAAAATGATAAAAATGTAGTTGTCTGTCAGTGTTCACAGGAACATAAAGATACCAAAATCTATGGATGTTTAGATCTCATAAAATATAAAATTGTGGAGTATTTGTGTATAACCAGTTCACATCATTCTGTATACTTTAAACCATCTCTAGATTACTTACTATTACCAAACCAGGCCTGTTGTTCCTTCCAGGTGATATGCCAATCACTGAAATGAGTTTTGCAGAAGAGTTTATTTGAAAGGTGGCCAAGCAGAGACAGAGACCCAAGTTTCAAAATCACCTCACTGTGGCGAAAATTTGGTTTGGGCATATTAATGGGGCAATGAAGCAGAGTAGTCCATGGCATGGGGAAATGTAATCAGAGGTAAATAAATCAGTGTTCTGTGCACGCACAATCAATCTTCATGGCTCTTCATAGAACACATTTTCAGATAATATCAGTGTTGACATGATCTGAGAGAGGATATTTTGACCCTCTGGCATGTAAAGGTCACCCATGGTGACACAGTTAGGGAACCCCATGAAAAACATACCACATATTAAGAGCTAAAAAGTGCAGCTACCTTCAAAGCTCTAAACTAACATGACATGTCAGGAGATGGGAGGCTAACTAGTCAGTGTGACCTTCAAAGACCAACAGCAGAGATACAAAGAGAACAGAGTCAAGAAAAACAAGATCATTAAGTCACATCTACTGAGGAAGGACAATGATTTGTCTGGCCCCAAAGTCCAATTAGGAACTTTCCCCAATGGTAAGAAGCAAATTTCAGGAGGTGAGGAGCAAAGGCATAGGTAGGACAACCACTGGAGTGATCCACTCTTGACTTGACCTTATCAGCATAGTGAAATACACAGACATAGGTGAGAACCTAAGATGGTAATGAGCCATGGGACACAGGATGCAGCATGATGGAGAAGAGCTCAGGAACAACTAAAACCCCTTCCACAGTGGATGACATCAAGAGACCAGCTCCCTGGCTACACCAAAGATGCCTTAAAAGCTGTACACCTCTGTCCTCTTTTTGAACCAGCCTGACACTGTCCTGGTCAATGCTTTATCTCCCTTTCTCTCCAGCAGGACATCCCATTAAAAGGTCTTATTTCTCTCACAGTTGCACCTTTTTTTTATTCTTCTGATAGAGATTAGAACCTACCAAGTCAGTAAGAATAGAACACCTGCAGAGGCCCAAATGAAGAGGTGATAGTTTCAACAAAGGTGACCTTTAATCCTTGACAAATAACTTAGACAATTGCTATGATCACAACCCACATGTCACCTGCAGCAAAGCTAGTGGGAGACCCATAATGTATAGCTCAGTTGTGTGACCTCCAGAACTAGTGATTTTTAAAATGTCAAATAAAAGCAAATAGCAAAGCAAGTGAAATTTGAGGCTGTATTGGATTTTGCCTCAGTCTTATTATGATCCCTAGTACAATGTAAATTCTATGTAAATAGTTATATGGCATTGCTTAGTGAATGCAAGATGAAAACAATCCAGGATCAGTACAGATAAGATGTTTTCTGGGTATTTAAGATGTATCCATGGTTGGTTGAATCCATGACTGCATAACCTGCTGATAGGTGTCACGTTCCTTCTGCCCGCAGAGAGAAACACGGCACCTCAATTGTTCATCAGAGCTCTTTATTCTTTTCTCTTTCTTCTCTGATCATCCTCTGGTTCTCTGATGATGATGATGATGATGATGGTGATGGTGGTTTTACAAGGCAGTTACAGTTATATATATATGAATTGTGAGACAATCAGGTTACAGAGTATAATAGTAAGATTACAGTATTACATATCAAAAAGGTACATAGTGGGCACAGATACAAGAAGGTACAGAAGAACAATCAGTTATAGAATATGTGGGGAGAGCAAGATTACAATATAATACAATCAGAGCAACTAAAGGGCGCGTGCAAGCACGAGTCACTTTTGTCTAATCAAAGCAGTTCTTTTTGGCCCTGGCTCAATGCCGGGGCCACTTTCTTAGATAGCATCAGCTGCTGGCTTAGTGCCGGGGCTAGTTCTTATGGCAGTATCAGTCATATGTTGCAAACCAGGCTGCCCCGGCTTAGTGCCAGTCCTTAATGTTGCAGATCATGCTGCCCCGGCTCAATGCCAGTTCTTGATGTTGCAGTCTGTGTTGCCCCGGCTCAATGCCAGGGTACAGTCCTTGTTGCAATCTATGTTGCCCCGGCTTAATGCCAGGGTACAGTCCTTGATCAGTGTTAGCCTACTGGCTCAGCGCCGGGGCTCCTTCTTCAAGCAATGTCAGCTGTTTGTTGCAATTCTTTATCTCAGCATCAGGGCTACACTGATGTCCTGCATCAGGGCCACACTGAAATCCTCAAGCCAGGCTAGGATGGGGTCTGCAGCCCCCGACAGATAGGAAGAGCTGACTAATTTTATTTCTAATAATTGGAACACCACTTAAGAATTTAGATAATTTTATATCCATGCTTAAAAAGTAAAAGGCTTGGAGTCATGGGGCAGGAGAAAGGGAGAAGAGTTTTCCAGGCAAAGGAATTAGCACATGCAAAGGCTCAGAGGTAAGAGTAGGAAGAAGAAAGTAAAGGCTGAAGAACCAAACAGGAACCAGATGCTGAAGGGACAAGGACAGGTAGAACATTAGGTTACAAAGCCACAGCAGAGAATATGTAAGCCAATGTACATGCAGAGCAAACCAGGATCCAAATCTGGTTGAGCAGCCATGTTAGACAAGGGGCAGGGGCGGCAACCATATACAAAACTTCCCTCCTAGGACAGGTACTGGCTGTAGAGCCTACAGAGAGGAAGAACTGACTGTGTTTTGATTTTATTTCTATATAGGAAAAAGATACTTAATAATTTAGATTAGCTTATGTCTGTGCTAACTCTGATTCTATGCAGCATCAGAAGCCTGACTTTGTGGATGAGCTCTTAAGAGAAGGCTCAGAAGAACCATGGATATAGCCAAATCCTTGGTGCTTAACAGAGCCTGGGGGAGGACAAGGAAAGGTGTGATACTGATAAAAGGGTACAAAATTTCAGTCAGAGAAATAAGTCTAAGATCTCTTGCATGGCAAGGTGACTGTAATGAACAATGTAGTACATATTTCAAAATTGCTAAAAGAATAGATTTTAAACATTTTCACCACAGAAAAATCTATGAGAGATGAAGAATTTGATAATTAGCCTGATTTAATCATTCCATATTGTAAATGTTCATCAAAACATCACATGATAACCCATAAACATATATAATTATTATTTATCAGTTGAATAACTTTTTAATTTAAAAAAAGAAACCTATATATAAAACCAATATGCTGTTTACTCATTATCATGGAAATAGTGGCAGGGACCTACACCTGAATCTGTTGATCAAGTCAGCCTCTCAGTCTCTCCTGGGGTACACCTGAAAAGGAAACCCATCAGGAATGAGAAGGTTGCTAGGAGCAGGGACTCTAGGAGCTCTGTAGATTCCAGTGGAATGTGAAGAGCCCTGGAGGCTGGTGACCAAGGTACACTCCCCTTAAGGAAGCACTCAGGGAGGCACCTGGAAGCCCTTCTTGCCTCCCTAAATTTTATGCACACTCTTCTAATTAACACAGGCTTTTGAGCTGAACTGTTCCATATAGTAGTCACAAGTCCTGTGTGACTGCTGAAAACTTGACATGTGGTTAGTTTGAAGTGAGATGTGCTGTGAGTACAGAAACACACTGGATTTCAAAGACTTTATAGGAGAAAAATCGAACATGAAATATTTATTTTGAACCAATGCTATTTTGAATATATTATATTTGAGGAAATATATTGCTAAAATGTTTCATCTGCTTCTTTGTATGTTTCTTAAAGATTTTATTAGGGAAGTGGAAATGACACATGAGACTTGCCTTCTGCTCTCCTGGATAGCCCTGCTCTGGTTACATGATTATGTACCATTCATTAGACAATATTCAAGTTTGCTGGCCTGAGCACCACTCTGTCTCTCTGAGACGCATGTGTCTGTTCTAACCTGTTGTTGTGTTGTCTTTAAGGTTTCACTCAGCAGATCTGAGAGGATACTTCATGTGCAAGTTGAGGTACCAGGGACAGACTTGCAGACAGAAGAGGCAAACCCTGCATGATCCCAGACTCAGAGACTCAGGTTTTGCTCAGGTGGGTGAGCTGGGTTTCACATCCACCTGTCTCTTGGACAGAAATCAAAGAGTGTCCAGAGGGTAAATCCCCAGGCTCTCTGGGGTCTGCCCTAAGGCAATCTGTTGAAGTAGGGCCAATTGCTGGGTTTTAGGAGCCAAATATTCTAGAGGTGGGATGTGAGGGCTGAGGGTGTAGCCTGGTAATACCATAAGTGTTTAGCAAGAATAGGCCCTGGATTCAATCTCTAGTGTCTGAGAGAAGGGAAGGGAAGGGAAGGGAAGGGATTGGAAAGGAAATGAAGGGAAGTAAAAGTAGATGCCATGTAAAAATAAATTCACAAAAGAGATAGTTGGGCAGTTGGGGTTTACAGGGAGTGCTGGCTTCATCTCCAGGGTGGCATTAATCACCAGGTCCCTCCTGTTTCTTGAGGAAGTACCCATATGCAGCTTGACTGTGGACAACAGACACAGAGAGCAGGATCCCAGCTTCTTGGAGTGGGTTACTCATTTCTATTCTTGGACTTTCCTCCCTCAGGGTCCATTGGACCTCTGCAGTCACTGGAAATTCAAGGAGCAAAAGACTACAGACCCTGAAAAGCTCTGCCACCATTTTATTGCCAATTCAGCTTCTGCAGAAGAGCCTAGGTTTCTCTAATGCACCAATTTTATTTAAAAGTGAGGGGACCATTGAATGTGAAAGCAACACTGTGATAGAATCACAGTCCCCCAATTGTCCATGTCATAATCCTTAGAAACTACAGGGACTCTGTGATCATACATATCAATGAGGACTTGGCAGTAGTTCAGTAAGGGATCCTGAGATGGGGAAATTGTCCCTGGAAGATCTGGGTGGATGTCCTTATCACAGGGATTCTTATGTAGAGGGTCAACATTAGAGAGGGTAGGTGAGAGTGACATGGTGTGAGGGTGGAGGCAGGAGCCACCAGTCAAGGAAGGAGGCCAAGAAAGAAGGCAGCCTCTGGAAGGTGGAAAATAGGGAAATGGATTCTCCCCTGGAGACTCCAGAGGGAATACATCTCTGCCAACTCTTTTAGCCCTGTAAATCTATTTTGGAGTTTTCACATTCATAACAGTGTGATAATAAATTTGTGTTGTCTCAAGTCTCTAAGTTCATGGTAATTTCTTTACAGTAGCAGTAGAAAACTAATACAATAGTCAATTTTATAAAACATGGTTTATTATTATCCTATACTATATAATAAAATAATGGTATCTATGTTTCCAGATTTGATGAGCGCCCTGTGTTTCAAAACTTCTCATGCTTTTCTGGTGAACAAATAAATCAAAGTGGCCCATATGTTCAGCAATTTTCCATTACTGTAACAAAATGGCTCTCCAGGCAGCAACCTGACCATTCCTTCTTTTTATTTTTTTAAATGTTTTATTTCTGAGTATTATTTAAGAGAAGCCCCAGATTGTCTCTAAAATCATTATATTATATTTGTTCTAATTAGTTATACGTGACCATAGAATCCACTTTTATACATCATACACAGAAGGAGTATAATTTTTCTTCTTTTGGTTGTACTTGATATAGAGTCCCAGTGATCATACAGTTACATAGGCAGATATTCTAATAATGTCTGATTCATTCATCTATTCTTCCTATTTATTCTTCCTACATACTGCAGAGAAAACACTTTTGATGACACTGAACTTTTTGTTCATATCCTAGAATGATACACTTACATTGCTGCTTCAATAAATATTAAAGTGTATTAAGAATATATCTGTCAAGCATTCAATTAAAATTGTGGTTGAATCTCATTGGGGAGGTAAGATTAGTGCCAACAGGCCTCCAATTAACCTATTTGGAAAATATAAATTTAGATATTCTAGAATTCAGGCCAAAGATATCATTTTTGGATATCTACTTTGAAATGTATGTGCTCCGTAATAATTTGGAATCAGGTTTGAAGTAGAAAATAATGCACTAACAATATTTTCTTCCTTTTTTGTGTACCCACTGAACCACATCCTCAGTCCTTTTTACTTTTTATTTTGAGACAGGTTCTTGCTCAGCTGCTGAGGGACTCACTAAATTGCACATGCTGACTCTAAACTTGCAATTCTCCTGCCTAGATCACCAGCTATTGGGATTTCAGGAGCGCACCTATACTCATTAACAAAAAATTGAATGTGCTAAAATGCACATAAAAGCACCAAAGGGATTAAGAAATTATTTAAAGAAAATTGAAGCAAAGATATTCTTATTATAGTACTTAGGTGAAACAAATTGCAGTTTCCTGACACTGAATCCAACTTCTCAACTCTAAAAATACTAGAAACTAGAGAAAGAGGAAAGAAGACTAATTTTGATCACACATCTAAGAATATATGGCCAAATATCAAATTTCAAAATTAATTTTTCTTTTTCCCTATATTTAATATCCTTTCTCAAAGCTTTAAATATTGAAAAAAATCATAGCCTTTTATTATTTAAGAGAGTATTATTTAAGAGAAGGCATTCATAATTTAAAGATTGTAGTAAGCACTCATTCCCACTACTAAGTTAAATTTATAGTTGAAGTTGGTTGACAAACATGGCATGTTTCATGAAATTAATAGGATAGCAACATGAAGAAGTAATGAACTTGGATGACATTTAAACACTAATATAACTCCTATAGAAGAATTGCAGCATGTTTGCAACAACTTACCACATGCATTTCTAAGTATTTTTGTAACCCTCAAACTATATTTAACTATACCATTTACAGCCACCTATAGCTTCTTAAAATTAAATTTTTAAAAGATTTATTCAAGATCTACAATGTCACTGCAAAGTATAATCTCCATTTTTATGGAAAATGGTGCTCTGGAGTAATTTTGCATTGGGGCTGCTGCAGAAACTTTCAAACAACACTAACACCTTGGTGTTCCTAATTTTTGATGTTGACAATTTAAATGATATGCTATTTTATGTTCATTTATTTGATTTGCATAACTTTATTTTATATTCTTATTAAAATTATATATATTTAAGTATGCAAAGTGATGTACTGTATATATCACACATAGTGTACTCATAACTCAGTCTAGCTAGTTGAAGCATCAATCTCTTCACATAGTTACCTTTCCTGTGTGGATGTGGTGAGACATTAGGATCTACTTTTAGGAGACTCATGATGATGGGTTGGAGGAAGGCTGCATTCCTAGTTGTTCTGTGGCTCAGGATTCAGGAAGCAGGTGTATTACTTCTCAGTGAGTTGGGTGAAAGAGGGATTTTATTAAAATTCAATATTGGACAATCAGGGTGTCTTAAGACTCAGAAATTTGGGTGCATTGAACAAAGAACAAAGAGTACACTGGAGCCACGCTGGTTGTGACAGCAGCAGTGCTGGTTCACCACAGAGAGAGAGAGAGAACATAGAGAGAAATACAAAGGATAGGCTTGGTACAGAAAAACCGAGATCAGAAAAGCAGCCTGAACAATTATGAAGAATACAGGAAACCATAAGTGTTGGTGAGGATGAGGGGAAAAAGATACACTCATACATTGTTGGTGGTATTGCAAATTGGTGCAACCACTATGGAAAGCAGTATAAAGATTCCTCAGAAAACTTGGTATGGAACCACCATTTGACCCCGTTATTCCACTCCTCAGTCTATACTTAAAATCAGCATACTATAGTGATATGGCCACATCAATGTTTATAACAGTTTAATTCACAACAGCTAAGCTATGGAACCAGCCTAGGTGCCCTTCAACAAAATAATGGATAAAGAAAGTGTGGTATATACACAATAAATTATTACTCAGTCATAAAGAAGAATGAAAATATGACATTTGTTGGTAAATGGATATAACTGGACACTACCTTTCTAAGTGAAATAAGCCAATGCCAAAAAAACAAAAACAAAAACAAACAAAAAAAAAAAAAAAACAAAGGCCAAACAGTTCTCTCTGTTATGTGGATGCTAATTCACAATAAATGGGGAAGGGAAGAATAGAATTTCAGTGCATTAGACAAAGGGGAATGAAGGGAAGGGAGAGAGTATGAGAATAGGAAAGATAGTAGAATGATCTGAATATAACTTTTCTATGTTCATATATGAATACACAAGCAGTGTAACTCCACATCATGCATAACCAAAGAATGGGAAGTTACACTCCGTGTATGTATAATATGTCAAAATACATTCTGCTGTCATGTATCACTAAAAAGAACAAATAAATGTTTTAAAAAGAAAAGCAACTTGAACTTAGGGGGTCCAGAGACTGCACTGTGAACTGGTGTCTGAAACGTGCTTTGTGTTCTCAACTGGCAGTGGAGAGTTGAAGGCTGAGCCATCTTGAGGCTACACTGCAGCTGCTGCAGTGGAGTCAGAAAATCACAGCAGACATTGCCATACTCTCCTGGCAAGTGCCTAGATTGTGGCCTAGAATGTACCTAGCAGAACATGAGTGGAACAGGCCAGAGAAGATTTTACTCAGGGGAATTCAAGTCAGAAAGGTGAAGAGGAGTCCAACATGCTTTTCCTTTGAGTCTCGAGACTTAGAAAATCAGCTGAAGTGGAACAGGAATTTGAACAGGTGGGTGTGAACACACTGAGGGAATAATCTCAGGGAGACTGTGCTCCTGGACAGCACAGTGTGTGGAAAGCTGGCTCCCCTGCCCCATGAGTAGAATTTTGGGGAGACTCCTGAGATCCAGACTGCTGACAGATATTGGGAACTCTTGGGCCGTAGGAGTATGTTGATCTAATCTCTCCAGAGCAGATACCACCCAACAAAGGCCGTAAACTATGATTAGTTGTAAGCCCCAGTCACAGGAACTCTCCTCACAGGACTCTGCTATGGCCCCACACTGGGAATGCATCCATCTCTTTTATGGAGACCAAACTCCAACTGACAGTACTTCTCATTCCATCCTATCTTGTGCTGATGAGAAGGGAAGCTGAGAGCTATTTCAATCAGCTTCAGTCTTAAGTCACTCCAGCTGCAGCTTGGTGAGCAACACAAAAAGAGGAAGGGTTTAACAATCCCCAGCCCTTGCTCACTCTCTCACTCCATCTCAGTACATATCCCAAAAAGAAAATGGAAAGTGGGACAGCTGGGCATGGACAGCCAGGCATAGGCAGTGACCATCCATTCTCATTGACTATTTTGACCACCTTGATGGAGACATTCCCTTCATTTTTAAGAATTTTTTTTCTTTCTTTTTCTTTTCTTTTTTCTTTCTTTCTTTCTTTCTTTTTTCTTTTTTCTTTTTTTTTTTGTGTGTGTTATTGCTCTGCTAATTGGTTCATGGGCATATATACATGCATATATATTTTCTTTTTTTCTCAATTTTACCATTTTTTAAGGTAGTTATTTTACCTAGGCTTGTCTTTTGAGGGTTAGAGTTTTGGGGGATTTTGTTTTTTTGTTTGTTTTGTTTTGTTTATGTTTGCCTCTTTTATTTTTTCTCTTCTCCTGCTAACAGCCAAATATATTCTCTCTCTCTCTCTCTCTCTCTCTCTCTCTCTCTCTCTCTCTCTCTCTCTCTCTCTCTCCCCTCCTGCTTTACTTTGTTTTTCCTATTTTTTTCTCCTTCCTTATAACCATCACCCACTATATGTCTTCTGTATTCTGTCTGTTCACTTTTTAAAGTTGTAAGCTCTCTTCCACCTTCCCATCATATATTCTTTTCTCTTAATTAACTGTATTTTTACCATCTTTTAGAACTAAGTGGTTACTATAACCCATACTGTTGCAATTTTTACTGTTGTAGATTATATAGTTGACACCTCTTGTTTTCTTTAATGCCAGATCAAGTTCATGGTTACTTATTGTTTTTGCTGTCATCAATTGCTGACACACCATTCCTGGGATGATTGGTTTGTGTATGTGTGGTAGTTAATGTTGTAGAATTCATAATAGAAACCAAGCATTTATTTTTAATGCTGTGTATTGTTTGTGTTAGTTGTTGCTATTGTTTGCTTCTCCCTATTCTGTGAGGTGCTGGAAACCTACAGGGATATTAAAAGTTCACAGGTTAGAGATTGCTACTGAACTAAGCTCAGTTAAAACAGATCACACTTTGTCCCCATACAAATTAACAACACTCAGTCTTCAGTTGTACTTTAATACAAAGAATAAAGAGATCAAAACTAAAACTAATGATTAGGAATAAATAGGGGTGGGCTTTCCAGTCCCTCTCATAAACATCCAGTGCTACTGTTACAGAAAATATGGAAAAATACAGAACATTATGGCAATGGAAAGAGACAAGTGGTGCTTGGAGATGC
Source organism: Sciurus carolinensis (assembly GCF_902686445.1). NCBI lineage: Eukaryota > Metazoa > Chordata > Mammalia > Rodentia > Sciuridae > Sciurus > Sciurus carolinensis. The sequence continues at coordinate 199,867 of NW_025920218.1, read as the reverse complement.
AGAAAATCCAGGTTAATTCAGCACCTGTGTGGGCTCAGCAATCTTCTCTGACAGTTGAGCACAGTCCTTTGTTCCCAGTATCTTTTATACAGTATGGAGCTCTGGGTTTCAAGACTTTCTCATGCAAGTAACCTTGCTTTCTATCCCTTTCTCCAGGCAGCTCTGGTTCCTACCACAGCTGCTGAGCAAGAATAATTACAGGAGCAGAAACTAGCAGGTTGCAGCTATTAACAGAGATAAAAGGAAACATCTCAGCAAGGAGTTGCTGCTTCACTATAGAAAAGAGAGAGAGAGAGAGAGAGAGAGAGAGAGAGAGAGAGAGAGAAAGAGAGAGTTGACACAAAGGCTGTGGATACCACAACTGTGATCACTCTAGGAAACTTTGGCAAGTGAATGCTGGACCTAAAAAGGCCCACACACAAAAGTGGAAGAGAAATACATCCCAACAGATGCATTACACTTCCCCACATAGAAATACAGAAATATGAAAAAACAAGGTAACACATTACCACCTAAAGGTCATAACTCACCAGCAACTGATCCTCTAAATATTAATGTGGATGGATTATCAGACAAATAATTCAAAAGAATGATTATGAAAATGATCAATGAATTCCAAGATAACACAGAAAAACAACAGAACAAATTAAGAAAGTCAATGCAGAACATAAAGAAAAAATTCAGTAAGGAGGTAGAGATATTATAAAAGAACCAAATCAGAGTTTTTGAAATGAAAGACAATAAATCAAATGTTTGGTCAGTCTACTTCCTAATAGGCTAGACCATTTTGAAAACAGAATCTCAGAACTGGAGGACAAACTGCCCAGTATTAATTAATTAATTCAGACAGTATTAAAGAAAAGAAAATAAGTGATCACGAGCAGAATATATAAGAACTCTGGGACAATATCAAGAGATTGAATTTAAGAATCATTGGAATTGAGGAGAGTTATAAGATGCAGATTAATGAAATGAATAAACTACTCAGGGAAATAATGACAGAAGACTTTCCAAATCTTGAGAATGAGATGGATATCCAGATAGGGATGCCTTCAAAACAAAAAAAAATCTCTCCATGACACATTAAAATTAAAATGTCTATCATACAGAATAAAGAA